>NW_011948422.1:5394164-5434164 GCF_000503995.2 Ceratosolen solmsi marchali
TCTCTCTCTCTCTCTCTCTCTCTCTCTCTCTCTCTCTCTCTCTCTCTCGATCTCGATCTCGATCTATTTGTCTGTCTGTCTCTGTCTCTTTTAGTATATTTGATTTGCAACTTACAAATATATTAGCATATACTCAATCTTATAACCCCTGTATTAACTGCCCCATATCTCGATTTTTATTTAAAAAACTGCTATTATCACAAGAGCTTTCACGCATCGACTTTCATTTCTGAATTTTATACTTATACTGTCTCCTCGTAAACAAGCGATAGCAAGATTTTCTCACTCCGTTTATACGTAATCAATAGCATGCAGTAGTACATAGGAAAGAAGTGACTCTGCATGATTAACAATTCTAGTCATTTATTTACCCTCTTTTCCATCAACTATTCTATACAATTTCTCCATGCCTTATATCCTTTTGCTTATATCCTGAAAGAAGACCTGACGAGTAACGTAAACCTACCGAAAGTACTACGTTGTTTATTCACTTTTATTTGAAATTATGGTTGCCACTCACCTTTTTACTACTTCTTCTGCTTTATTTTTTTTTTTTCAGTTACACATGATGTGACTAATATAATAAAAGAATACAGTACACTATTCTGATATATAAAACTATGATGAAAACTATCTAGCAATGTATAATATAAAAGAATAATAATAGAGTAAATAATGAGTTTTATTTTTACAATAAATATTTATACGTTCAATTAAATATATTAAAATTTCAAACCTTTGAATGTGTACAATTATTATAAACATGTAGATAGATATCATCATTCTATCATGGCAATCAATTCTTAATTTGCAAGGTACTTATGTTAAAATTATTAATTATTCTTAATGCAATGTTGGATTGTGTGGGTATACTCACATTCTATGATTACATTTATTAGATAAATATTTTTCTTTGTTATTAATCTATCTTATATAAAAAGGAGAAATTATATTATAAAAAATAAAAGAAAATTTAATTTTCTTTGCAGTTTAGTTATGTATAAAGATTTTCGACATTCGATATATTGATTAAATATAGGTCAGTATAAACTAATATAACTTCGCTCGTTATATGCATTACGCTCTATATAACCTTGATTTATTTTATTAATATAATGGCTTCTTTCATAAAATAAAGTGAAATAAAAAATATTTATAGGAAGGGGCTTACTACTTAACGTCGGTTTTTAGCGTTAAATATTATTTATGTTCTATTTTATAAAATTATATACACATTTTCTTATGAAAAAACCTTAAAAAATAATATATATAAAAGTAATGATTAAAAATTATAAAGAAAATATCTTACTCTTTGCACTGGACTAAGATATTTGGGATTTAATGTTGAATTTAAAAAAAAATTATAAAAATTTGTTATTAATTTGATTTTAGCTTTTTCGAAAGCGATTATTATCTATAGTCAGTAATATACATATAACTATAACGTTATTTAATGCTCCATTAGCTGATTAATTATTATCTAATTATCATTTGAGTTTTAACTGTCGATTCTCACAGATTTTTAAACAGACATCACGGGATAAGAAAACATAGACCTTAAAAATCTGCTAAAATATGAAATATGACATAGCATTCATATAAACGGTGATTCAAAAGTACGCAGCGTAAGAGTGTTTGTCCGCTTGATTTTTGATCCTTACGCTGATATCCATGAGACATTGCACCCACCAACTGAACGTTCAAATGTCTTGAAAAAACTTCCTACTCTCTCTTGTACTCCGACCCGTAGCATCGCGTAACAAAACTTCCTTAACCAGAGCACGCGTGCTTGAATGGGATTTAATTCGAGCTTTCACTCTTTTAAGTACTCCAAGTGTAATTTCAATGGTCTTGAGTGGATTTTGAATTTACTATTACGACAATGTTTCAATTAATAGTAAAGCATTTAGTGCCAATTAATTCAATTAACCGGCGAATTATAAGAATTTAAAGACAAACGCTTATTTATAGTTGGGCTTAGAATTTCTAACACGTTCTGAAGTTGGAGGTATTAATCGCTGGATAAACGTCTTAAAATGAAAAGTTTGTTTATATCGCCGGATGCTGCTTCTAATATATCATCTAAATATCTATATATAAATATATATAAATATAAACATAAATATCTAGAGTCTAACAGTGTATGAAGTAACTACTCTAACGTTTTCGCTTATTTTTGTTTTTTTTTTTTTTTTTTTTTTTTTTTTAAATATATTTTTTTTGTCATAAGCAACGATATAATTTATGAAATTTCTAATAAATATATGTAACTTTAATGTTGCTTTGACAATTCGCAATGCAGAATGATATTGAAAAATGTTGAATTTGCTCGTATTCCAGTTTAATAATGCATGAAATATTAAGTAAACATATTAAAGGAACGTCCTGCCTCTCGATTAAATTAAACTTTAATAATCTAACAAATAATTAAGAATTGTCGAGTGAATATTACTCGATCGTTGGATTAATTAATAGCTATCGTTGGATCGTTAAAGATGAGGCTTAAGTAAGGTTGCTGAAAAATTTCTCAAATACTTGACATTATGTGCAAAAGATATTCGTAAACCTTTCGTACAAAACGTATAACTTAAAGTTCACACTTCCCGACAATCGCATACGTATTCCTTAGGCGCGCATTCATTATATATCAAATAGGCTACTGACTTTCTTTAAGAGCAAAAAGCCTACAATGATAATTCATCTTTATCTTAAATCGTAAATCTTGCACTTGCTTAAGTAAATTATTTGGCGGGCAGCGCGGAACGGTAAAAGGGTCGGAGTGGAAAAAGCGATCAGAGCACGAATCAGAAGACACAGCTTTCCTCGCGAGGATCGCATCCCGCGTGCAATCGTCCTCAAGAGAGACGGAGGTATCGTCGCGAACTCTCCCGTGTATATAGAGAAGGAGAGACTCGCGTCGTGACGAGGACGGAGAAAAGGAGAAGATCGTCCCGTACGACTTGCCCTCTCGAGAGAGGAGCTGTGCGCTCGCCACTCGCAATCCTCTCGTGATCCTCGATGCGGCGGCTCTCTCGCAACGGCAGTCCGCCAAGGAAAAGGAGAGTAAGAAGGGAGGAGTTGCCCTCCTGCGCCACCT
The DNA here is from genome assembly GCF_000503995.2 of Ceratosolen solmsi marchali. Taxonomy (NCBI): domain Eukaryota; kingdom Metazoa; phylum Arthropoda; class Insecta; order Hymenoptera; family Agaonidae; genus Ceratosolen; species Ceratosolen solmsi. Next base: position 5,397,262 of record NW_011948422.1, read on the forward strand.
CTTCCTCCCCCTCCCATCTCGACCCCTCCGACCCACGCGCGAGCGCACGCGGCGAGCGAAGGACCATCTTATTAGTCCCACGCTATATAAACACTGGGAGACGGCATGGCGAACAGTCAGCCTGCGACTTTATCCGCCGTCGGGACGGCACTTTGTATGCGTGCGAACAGGTACATACACGCCGACCAATTCCGTATACCAAAGTGCAACTACCTCACATGTGATTATACGGCATTCTACGACACTCTCCATTCACGCTCACTTCAGCGCCAAAAATCTTTTCTTACCTCTGCTTTTAACTTTTTCGTCCACGGTCTTTGGATGTTTGGCATTGGTTAATTATTAAGACGGTTTTAAGACGCTTTTAAGACGATATTTTTTAAATCGGTGCACCGAGTCAGTACTTGTATATGTGGTTATAGCAAATGCTTCGGCAAATGGCAATATTTTGGACTATTGATGGAAACGCGGCTGTGTGAATTTTTGTGAGCTACTTGAGGAAAGGAAGGGGCTGGCTGCACTGAGATAAACAATTGCACCACTCACATCCTTTCGGCGATGTGAATTCTTTTCCCCCTCGCTATTACTACTAAGCCCCGTTGGATTCCATTTTTCTCAAATATTCTCAAATTCATAAAGTCGTAACAACTTTAATATGAACGGATGATTTAATTTTGACGTTATTTTCGCGACATTACGTGGAAAATGTTTGACATTATATTCTACAATCATTTGCACAAAATTAATGCGATTACCGAACGAAAGCTTTTTTCTTTAAAGATTTAAAGATAGAGTTTTTCACAATTAATAAAATTAACTATTTCACATACAATAATTGATATCTACAGTACAAACATACTTACTCGCGTACATATATATAATTTTTTTTTTTTTTTTTTAAGTATGTAACAATAGCATCAACATTCTAAATATTGTCACGAGTGTACGAAGGAGCAAAATTATTTCCTTTCTTCGTTTCGTCACGTAAGAATTCAACAAAAATTTCCACAAAAACGTTCTCAAGTATGATCTATTCAATTTTTTGGAAATCAATAATTTGTATTGAATGACTATATTATTTTATCATATTTTTCAAAATTTTGGTCTTATTATTATTTATTTATTTATTTATTTATTTATTTTTTTTTTTTTTTTTTATTATTATAGCCTTATTATAACATAAAATTTACTTGTATAAATTTAAAATACTTTGTGACAACAATTACAACACATGTTGCATATTATTATACATTATTTACAATTAAAATACTTTAGAAAGTAATAAATTAGAAAGAAAACCAAAAAAAAAAGAAAGAAAAAAAAGATCGTCAGCATAAAGTAAATGTGTCAAGTCTTGAGGTAAACTTCTACGTTTAATTACTTGTATCGACGAGAATTACTTTTTATATAACATTAAACTCAAATCATTATACTTAATTATGATTGTAGATATAATAGCCAAACATCTTGCAAACAAAAAGTGTAATGTTTCATCACTATTGATATAAAAACAGCCAAAGACCGATCAAACATTCACAACCTGAGTTCGATATGATATTCATAAAAGAACCGACACGTAATTACAAATCTAATCAAACTTACTGAAAAGCAAATTAAACTTAGTTAGAAATTAGTAACATCGTGATTACTAACATAAGAAATTTTTTCTAAAAATAAATCAGCAGAAAGATCGTTAAAGAGAAAGTAGAAGCTTCGCCAAATTTACGGATTCTGTTTGCCGCGGAGGGCTCGTTCAAGCCTCGCGTCTTTCGCTCTTCGTCATCGAGAGGGAGATCGACAACATTGACGGATAATAAACCATCGTCATGCTTCTAAGCGCCTCACAAGCTCAGGTAGAGTACAGTTGTTGTATGGTAAATGCATGTGGGCGACTGAAGAATTTAGAATGTCGAAATTTAGGTGCGAATATGACTTTTATGGGGGGAGGGGGGGTTGGTTGGTTGGTTGGTTGGTTGGTTGGTTGGACAATTTAATAAATGCATATTAATAACTAATGACTAATCTAATGACTAACAATGTACTCGAGAACTTGTGACAATTAATTTTTTTTAACATAGTTTTGCGAGATACGATGGAAAATTTCAATGTAAATTATAGATTATACAAACTCATAGAAGTAACAGTTTTTGTTGTTTTTTTATCGTAATTAATTAATAACGCATTATAAATAACAATTACTTAACAATTATAAAAGCTCATAAAGAATTAAATTACAAAGCGATAAATAAATTAGAAGTGCAATTCAAAATCTTAACAGAAACTCAAGAATATTAATATACAATGGTTTTTATCAAATTTATCGTAATAAATTGAAGAACTAAAATTTTTAATTAATTGTTCATTTTGCTTTTATATTAATTATTGTTGCCATTTTTTTCATTATTTAGAGTATAATTTTTCTCAATATATATTTTACAAAATGCTTTCAATTGTATATGCACATTAGAAAATAAAGATGATAATAAAATTTTAATGCCTCAAATTAAAGTAACGTCATTTATAATACATAACATTAATTTTTTATACAAATTGCAAAGTAATCATATATTATACTAATTAATGATTTGTATTAATTATTCTTTACACATTTATTCTTATTGATCATCTAAAAACAGCTTTCCCGTAAGATTGTTACTTTCCAATGAAAAAAAAAAAAAATAAAAAATAAACCGTAAATATAATTACGTACAGATATTTTTAAATTATTAATCCTAATATGAAACTACATAGTGAAAGCTAATGCGAATCATAGTCATAAACTTAAACATTTATAGGGTTAAAATCTCATTAAAAACTTGACCCATATTGGCCCATGGCCCACTAAACTTTTTCTCTATCTATCTTTCATCTATATTATCTCAATCTTGTACAACAAGTTTATTCGGCTCATAACACTGTCGAATTATTGTATATAATTTTTAATAAATAATTAAATTTTTAATAATTAACCTTTATAAAATCAATCGTTTATAAACTTTAAAGTCTAAGATTTTTGTCCATCAATGACGAGGGTGAATTTTAAAAGAATATGTGATGGAGCGAATTACTAGTTGAGATGATTAAAATAATTAATTATAACAAAATTTTAAGTCTACAATGAGAATCTCTTACAATGTAGAGTTTTATAATTTAAGAGGTTCGAAAGGTTCATTTCTCAAAATTTATAAAGGCCATCATAAAAACTGTTAGCAAGATCGTTATAAATTGTATAAAAAATATTTATTTAATACAATAATCAAGTTCAATATAATAAGTCTTCTAAATTATTGAAATAAATGCATTTATGTATTATATGTGTTATATTACGTTTAAATTGCGCTTCACCCAGATAAGAAAAATGTATCTAATTAAATGAAAAATTACATTCCATATTGGCAGATGCATACAATGGTTTATTTAAACTCTTCTCAAGATTGAAAAATACAAATAAATATTTCTACACTTTATAAAACTTAAGGAGAGTTATATATTATGTGATATTTATTATACTTTATCGCTTTTTAATAATTCATAATTCTTTTTGGTTTTTTAAATTAATTTCAATAAAATATTCAATAATTCTTATATTTCATGTATATCTATTGGTAATATATGATAATATATTTTAATTATTTATTATAACTAAATATTAAACTTTGTATGCATGAAAACTCTCTTGAGAACATATTCTCTTTGCATTTATTGTCTATACATGTATTTTATTTACTCCAATAGTTTCATTTTGTAATTCTCTCTCTCTCTCTCTCTCTCTCTCTCTCTCTCTCTCTCTCTCTGGTTTATGCTCCGTATATATTTACGTACTTTGAATACATATTTTCAATCTCGATAGAGCAAACAAGGGGCTAAATGTAGAAAGTTTTTATTAAATATTATATTTAATTGCATATTTTTGAATATTATATTGATTTTTAAAAATTTAGAATATACAATAATAGGTTTCTATTTTTTTTTTTTTTTTTTTTTTTTTTTGGTTATGGATTATAAAAGAAATGTAGCTGCTTAATGTTTTGTTAGAAAACACATGACTACTCGAATCCGTAATTTAAAATGAACTTGCATTATAAATCCATTATATTGATAATATACTTATACATAATAAAATATGCCTCATAAAGAAATATATTAAAAGTTTTAAAAGTTTTTGAAATAATAAAATTAGTTAAATAAAACAAAATTATTCTTAAAAGTCACAAGTCAAAAATAAAAACGATCTTATAATTAAATTCATTTATGCTACTTCTAAATACCATTCGTTCTGTAATACTCGTATCACTATATATTACAAACTCATTATTAATAGTTATTAGTAAGACAATAATTTATGAAGCAAATTACAAATTATAATAATTAGTAAATTTTTAAATAAGTATTGAAAAATAAATTTCTCAAAAATTGACTAATTTAATATTTAGATATATCAATGGGAAGATATGATTTTGATATTAAATAGGATTCCTTCCGATATTTATTATTTTATAAATTTTAAAAACTTTTTAAAAAGTATTTTATTATTAGTAAGTTAATTATTAAAATTTTAGCAAGGCTAATTTGGCGTACGAAAATCGACAAATACACTTAAAACCTTACACAATTGAAAAATTATAATGATTAATAATTTTTTTCTTATTTATTGAATAATATATAAAAAATTTAAAACAATGCTCGCATATAAAGCGGGAAAACAACGTTAATTTTTGCACACATTTACATATTCGTGTTATAGCAATTTGTATAGTAGTATTTCGTTAGTGTACTATTTCTCTACCATTTTCACTATACAAGGATGCACATACTTATCTAATTGCAGAGAAAGAGTAAATTATTTCTGAATTACACCTATATAATTATATAAATAAAAAAGCTTATTCTTACAATGTTATAAAAGTACGAAGTCTACTTAATTTTCTCCTACATAGCATAGATTTTTATATGTGTTATTTAAATTTTATCGATTGTTATGAACTTGTTGAATAATTTCACGATGCAAAATATTAATACATAATATTAATTCTGTATTTTAATAAATGCCATTTATATTACATATCTATGGATCTCATATATATATATATATATATATATATATATATATATATTTAGATGATATTCGTCACGTACAAGGATAGCTTGTACACACAATAGACACGTATAAAATATTGACTGAAATTCGCCACCCGAGTATGAAAGTACTGATACGAGCACTGGCAATGGAGGATAAACATAAGAAAATGAGAAATGAAAATAATTGCAGGAGGGGGTGCTAGAGAAATAAAAGAGATAGAACAAGATCGTTGCATATGCCTGCTTACACGTATATGTGTGCGGCCCTACTTCCAGATGTGTATACAACATGTATGTGCATAGACACGTGCATATGTATATGCTATAAAGGTGATAGCAGTGCATTGGAGTAAGCAAACGTGCGCGAGTCGCGTGACAAAGCAGTTACGTGTGTATACTCTACGTACGTAGCTCGACAAATGAAACTGTCGCCGTTCGCTTGAATAATCGCTCTCTCGTTGCCGGTATAAATTACGGCATTTCAGATCCTTTTGCGTTAACGCAACCTGTATGTACACGAGCGAGCGCGCGCACACTCGCGCGCGCACACACACACACACCCACACCCACACGAGATAGTGAAGGAGAGAGAGAGAGAGAGAGAGAGAGAGAGAGAGAGAGAGGCGGATGCACACATATAAACAGCTCATCGAAATATTAAAGCGGAAAAGATAAAATAGAATAATAACAGGTCTTGCATGGGAAAATATCAAGGAGATTTGAGACGTTTAATTGTAATTCTTGCGCGCCCGACGATATTCGATTACGAAAATTTGAACACTTTCGTTGGAATACAATTCAATGGATAATTAATACAACTCATTTAAAAACAATAATGTCAATTATCCGTCATTTTATGTAGCCGCTTGGAAGTTGAATAAAAATCCTCGAGTCTAAGAATTAGGAATTTCTTAAATAAATAATTTAATAGTCGTAATAATAACAATTTTTTTAAATAATTCGCATTGAATAAGAGCAATAAATTGTAATTATTAAAGTTACGTTGGAATGTTTGCAGTTGCTATTATATTAAATAAATTAACAAGTTTTTAAGTGAATTCTTACTTTTAATAATGATAAAGTCACGTTAATTGACTATAAAACATATTTTATGAATTAAAAAGCAAAATTTTAAAACGTTTATAATATCATCAGATTATAATTTACAGAAAATCTTGCAAGACATAATAAAATAACATGATCAATTGCCATTTCAACTTTTCAAGCGATATAATTGAAAAAAATTTTATTAATAATATAACTTTAAAAGCACATTGAAAGTTAACATAATTTATAAAATAGAAATATCTAAAATATTTCAAATTATTAAAGACAAAAAAAAAATTACCTTTACGACTAAAAGAATCTTGAAACATACAAACATTGCGATCAAAAACTTCTAATTTTTTTAATCCTTTTAAATTTATTCATCGTATAATCAATATTTTATTTAGTCTTTATTACTTTTATTTTACAATAAATTAAATGTTTCTACAAATAAACATTAATGGTATTTCAGTAGCGAAGAAAATAATATGATACAGATTTAAATGCTGATTTGCAAAAATTATCGATTTTAAGAGAAATCTTAACTCTATATTTAAAAAGTGATATTAAAATTCTCTAATGAATATTATAATAATAAAAATTATATGTAGAATATATAATAAATTGTAGTGTAGGTTTGTACGTTCAATAGAAATAATTGTTAACAGCAGAATTCTATTCATATTCAAAGTAGATTTAAATTAGTATTAATAATATTACCAAAATTATGTATATTAATTTATTTTTATAAGTTACACAGCAGAATGATTATGAGGATTATTCTTTTATTTTATTATTTAAACATTTAAAATAAAATGTCTTTAATGCGTAAATATAACTATTCATTTAGTTAATTAAAAATAAATAAGTAAGTTACGTATTAGATTATTATAATAATATCGATATGATTGAGGACTACTTTCCTAGTTTTTTTAACTATGTAGGATTTTTTTTTTTAAATAGTGAAATTGTTGATGAAACTTTTTAAAGTAGTTAGTTATATAGAACCAATAAATTATTTTGATTTACTATCAAGTAATATTTAAAAAAAAAAATTAAATTTACCTTAATTAGAAGTAACTAGTGGAACACTTTCATCTTTGTCCAATCTTCAGGTCTGCTAATTACAAGAACATAAATAGACCATAAATTATGACTACCTTAAGTAGTTTTTGTTTAATTCAACAAATTCTCGGAGAATTTCGTATTATAAAATTTTTATTTAATTAAAAATTATAAGTGTATATTAAATAAGAAATCATGAAGTCCAATGTTTTATATGGAAGAAAAAACGATCAAAATCATCTTGAATTAACATAATTATTTATATATATTTATATACAAACTTATTAATGAAATTAAAATTTTGGACATAAATTTTATTTAATTCTTAAAATTATATAATTTGTTTTTAATATTTATTTTTAGAAATTTTGCTAATTTGATATAAAAAAAATTTTACGTTTCAATACTTATAACCAATTTGATCAATAAAAAAATTTTCAATGTTTATATGTAAAATAATTACAATTCATTATCAACTTTTAAATGTGAATATAATGTTCTAATATATTATCAAATATAGATAATCGAATTTCATTTCATCAGAAATTTTGCGTTTTGATACATTATCGTTAATTACGTAAATCCATTAAAGATTATTGGAAAATTATAAAACGTATGGTAGTAAATATATCTTGAAAATGAAGAAAAATAAAATATATTTTAAATATTCTTATACATTAAATGCTCATAACATACAATCATTTATGAATTTTTTAGATAATAATATATTTACTAAAGAAAAAGAATGAGATATTTTTCAATATTATAATTTTTTTTTCTTTTTGTATTAATAAAATGTTCTATTGAAATTATAATCGCATACTTAACTAGCAAAGATTCTAATATTTAAATAAAAATTTAATTCTCTTAATATTAATTATAAATTAATGTTTTAGCGAAATATATATATATATATATATGTGTGTGTGTGCGCGTGTGTGCGCGTGTGTGCGCGTGTGTGCGCGTGTGTGTGCGCGTGCGTGCGTGTGTGTGCATGTGTACGTGCGTGTGTGTGTCTCTCTCTCTCTCCCTCTCTCTCTCTCTCTCTCTCTCTCTCTCTGTGCGTGCGTGCGTGCGTGCGTGTGCGCGCGCGTGTGTATATGTGAATGTAAAAATTCATTGATTATTCTATAACTATTATTTATTAAAATTTTTTAACCAACATGTTTAAAACCATTCTCATTATACGATTTTTTTTTACGTCCTGTAACATAAATAGTCGGAAGTGTGGCGGCTATAATAGTAAAGTACACCGACTGCGCAAAATAAATGTGCATCCCTTGAAAGTAAAAACAGTGTGCGAAAAAAAGCAATAAAATGCTGCCTTTGCGTAACCGATATTTAAATCTTTGATCCATCTAGCGTCATAACTAAGGGGTTCGTTAGCTCACGTTAAAATAAGCTGCTTAATTATTTTTCAGTGGCAAGTGAGCTGCTAGGAATAGGGAAATGGAAAATATATGGAACGAGGAAAGCTGGCAGTTCACCCTTTAACATTTTTTTATACATATTGCCATAATATGAGCTGTGCATAGAGATATTTTGGATTTATACAGTGTCACGTAGAGTGAATTAAACGGCCGTTTGCTTTTGCAAAAGAAATTGAATCATCTTCTTATCTCTGTAATTCTTGTGAAAAAGTGTAACTATAAAAGTACGTACATGCAAGCATGTATTACTTCAAGTAAGTCTAACCTAACGCCTACATTTATTATCAATGTATATGCTCAGAATCGTAATACGTGTATATTCATATATATATATATATATATATATATATAAAGTTTAGTTTCCTTGCTTACTAAGGAGATCTTATTTTTCAAAAGTTATAAATATTAATGAAAAATATAAATGAAAGGTTATATAATAATTTTAATGAATACATATTATTAATATTCTTAACAATTTTAAAACAAATATATCTTATCTTCTTCCAAATGGGTACCCAAATAATTAAGAGTTATAACATAGTTCGAAAATATTTTCTTCTTCACACAGTACAATATTTCAAATGCTTCATAAGGATATTTATCAAAAAGCATTAACATTTTTTATTTAAATTTCAATCTCAATGATTAATGCACGGTCTTGAAATTCGTCAGTAAATATGATAATTTCAATTTTATATGATTTGCTATGAAAGATATTTTCGAGAAAATTCTATATTCAGCGCGGTACTCATAATAATGGAGGTATATCATGAAACTTTTTTCAAAAAAGGTGGAATTATCGTTTGTGGTGTAACAAACGTATGTGATTCAAACGTGAGTGGCTGGTTTCACTAGATGGTAAACACTAATTTATATACGGCTTTTCATAGTGTATGAACACACATACGGATAAGTGGTTACTTTAGTGTAGAATTATTATATATTTTCATTCAATCTTATTACCAATGCTTCAGTTATGTCGAATATTACAATTAAATAGAACTGAATTTTTCAACAGACCATTTATACATAAATTATATAGATTAAATTAAATAAATAGTTATGATATTATGCATATTTCTTACGAGCATATATTCTGAGAATATATTTTTATATATTTCAGCTTCTCAGTCAAGTAATATTAAGGTACATTATATCAAGCAATACTTGTAGATTATTAAGTATTAAATGACAAGTATTTCTTTTATTTTTAAATATTTATTGAAATTCAATTACAGATTTTTTTTCCAACTATTAAATTGGTCGAACGATGTATACGGTTAGAAAGTATTTTTCTTCCCAATATGTAGACAATATAAAAGTATAATTTATATTATAAAACGTTTATATAAGAAAACAAAACAAAACAAAAAATTGAAAAATTACATAAAAAAACTAAAAAACTTAAAAACTTATTAATCTTGGAATGAAATTTATAATTCATATTTAGTTATTATTTACCCTTTAAAATTTAATTTTTTCTTGAAACTCTATTTATATACTCTATGTTACTGCAACTTATTAATTTGTTATATACACTACATTCAGCCTGATGTAATATTTAAAAAAAATAACCTGACAATTGTAGTTTGGACTATCATATGAAATAAAAATTATTTATGCGGTTTTCATTTAATGCATTTATTATTATCTTCTTTTTTTTTATTTTTACCACTGGCATTCAATTTTTATTATATTTTTATATATAAAATAATAAAATTTGGCAATTATTACAAAATACCTTTGAAGCTCTAATTAAATCCATATATTATTTTAATATTATTCAAACAAACAAATATTCTTTAATTTCAAATATTATTTTTCAAACAAACTATTTATTAGAGCGAATTATATCTTGCAATTTAATAAATTATTAAATTTATAGTCGATTTTATTATCATTCAAAATATAAGCTTAAGTAATAAAAATATATTACATGAATTTATTATTCATAAAATTAAATAAAATGTTTTTTGTTATGATTATTTTCAATTCTTTACAAATTCCATGAATTTATATCTTATATTTAATATAAAAATATATAATATTGTTTAAAATATAAGATTCTGAATACATTAGATTTTTTAAGAAATTAATTGTTTTAGGATTCCAAACAATACTTGTCGTTTATTCAAAATTATTCAACACAACAGATAAAGTACTATTTTCCTTAGACCTGAATTCACACTTACATATTATAGAAATATAATAGTTTATATTTAACAATACGAAAAATACTGAATAAATAATAATATTACAATAGCATCGGAGTATAGACATGTTTTCATACATATATATATATATATATATATATATATATATATATTACGTATATATACGTATTCCATTACATTTCAAAAATCCACAAAATATTCGATGGCATATCGTGCATTACCAAAGAAATTACAGAAATTTTCTCCCAGTCCATTATTCTTCCTTCCTCTCCTCTTATTCATTTATTCACATCATTCACACTTTCTCATTGCCTATTTTTTTCTCTCAAGTATTAAGTGCATAAAGTATATAAACACGAAATATCAGGACTTTTGATGACGAAAAGTTGCGACAATCATCATTTAGCCGCATACCTTTCTACCTATGTATATTTATACCTATATAGTCTACTTTTATACCTATGCATATGCATACACATGAATATGCACATACAAGTGTTATTTGTACAATTTTAAAGCTCCTATGAAATTGTGAGAGGATGTATAGTCAATTTTGCATGTCAGCCTCCAAATACAATATAAGAATATTTATAAAAAGAGATAAATGAAGTATTATACATATTTTAATATAAAGTCTGCTATATTGATAAAGAATTCAGGACGATTCAATTTGCGAATATTCTATTATATTTGGTACTACGTAACGAAAAGTTTAATACGTAGAAATAAACAGGTATTACTAAGTTAAATTTATTTTAAAATATTAATGAAATTATTAATTCATAATTTTACATTATTCCAGATATCATACAGAGAAGCATGTAAAATAAAAACTCTTCAATTCGAATGATCGAATTATTAATTAATTGGCTAAAAATATTATTAAGACTTTTATTTTTATTCTATAAATTGAATTAGTCCTACAATGTTTCTGTATTAAACTCGAATATTATTATTATATTAATTCATTAAGACTGTCTTAATTACATTAAATTCTATATATTAAATAATTACATTAAATTTTCTTATTTTTATTATATTAAGTTCGCCAATAACTCTATGCTAAAAATTAATATAAATCCTATAAAATACTAATGCCGTGTTTATAGCTATTAAACACGGATAAACTGACAAATAAATGTTTATGATTGTCACATTATATGATAACACATTAAATTTGTAACTAATTTCTTCATTTAATTTGTAAATTCAGAAGATAAATAAAATTCCTTTGAGACTTTAAACAATTATTGCAGTTATTTGCATTAAACACTGCAATTTGATTTTGAACAATGTGTAATAATATGAATAAATATCAGTATTATTTTACATCTCTTTACCATTCTTTTTAATAATCGTGTGTGTAACTGTGTGCATAAGCAAAAGCTTAACATGGAAACACACGTATATTTAATTTGTATATTTATATTAAGTATTAAATACACGTAGCATAATTAAATTTAATTCTCGATAATTTATAATTTTTGTAATGTAAACTTTTTGCAATAATTCAATACAATCGACAATCAGATAAATTGAGTAAAAAAATTGAATATCACTTTTCAATTTACCGTCGCGATTGTTATTATTACAAATTATTCTTTTTGAATACTCATATTCTGATTCGTAACTGACTTTAACCTAACACAAACAGGGATTAATATAACAATATAACATTTTTATTTTAATTTAACGCTTAATAATTGAAATCCCTGCATTAAAATAATATTCTTCATAGTATTTTTTAAATGAAAGTATATGAATATTGATAAAAATAATTGTTGGTTTAAGCCAGAATACACATTAAACCATGAATATTTCTAGTTTATTTTATATTATGAAAAAACAATAATCAGCAAATAGAATATACTACATTGCTTTTTTTGTTTTTCCTTTTTGTGTTATTATAATCTCATTCATAATAATTGTAATTATGAATTATGAATGATTCGAACAAATGACTATTATCTCATTTCAATATCAAGGTAAGGTTGGGTGCATTGTAGTTTTCAGAGCATAAATATGCGTATTTGAGTTTGTAAATCTTCTTAAAATACTAACATGAAATGTAAATAGCGGGTTAAAAAAAAAAAAAAAAAAAAAAAAAAAGAGGAATCGAAAGTATTAATTTGTAATTGACATTTCAGTATTATTAAAAAATCAAACATTTATGCTAACAAATTAATATAACATTGTTTTAGTCGTAAATTGCAGTAAGTTTAATGAACTTTTGTCGCACACAGCTTGCTCTGCTTTGCCTCACGGCGGTAGCAACCACGACCAGAGATGCCTTGGCGGACTTGCCGCCAGGTACCAGACGAAACACCTACCTGCCACCCGAGCCCACAAAGGGCTACGACTACAGTAAGCCAACAGGTCCGGGTTTTCCAAGTCCGAGTCCACCACCAGGGCCAACTAGACCTCCCTATACGCCGTCACGACCCTATCCTGGAAAATCCACGTCGCAAACTCCGGATTATACAGGATCGCCTAGTTCACCCGGTCACTCGGTTAGTACTTTTCAGCATTGGTATTGTTTTGAAAATAAGAGCTATTCGATAATAGAGCAGTAGCAAGTGGATATTTTCAAGACTTTGATCCTATTGTTAATATTAATTAAAATTTGTAAATATTACATGATTTTTAATCAATAGCCATGAAATGTAATGAACCGCCAATTTTTATAGGAGAATACATTTTGTCTTAATTATTCCAATTGAGTTAACTGTATTAATTAATTTCATTCCAACGGAAAAATTACTCATTGCTTCGAAATATATGAAGCTCCAATCAAGTTAATATTTATACTCTATTTATATGAGGTGGTAAATCATTCTAAAGTCTAAGTTTTACTATTGACAAATATTTTATCTAAGTGTATTATAATATGTTATTTGCGTGATTAATTTTCTACAATCTCAATAAACAAAAATTTAATGTGTATGTATAATTACATACATCATTAACAAATACCGTGGAAATCGCTTGTGTACATAAAACGCTAAAGTATTTAAAATACATTAATTAACTGGGCGAATTTAACATACAATCTATATTCATTATCACACAATTGTTAAACTTAAAATATTGTCTCACTGACGAATATTACATGCGAACGTATTTGATTTATGGCCAGTTATTACTTTCAAAATAATTCGATTTAAACTAAAATAACTGAATATAGAAAATTTTAGCTTCATTTACAATTACAAATAAGCTTTTTGATTTAATAAGATTGATAATATGCTTATTAGTGAAACTAAAAACTTTAATTAATCACTAAAATTCTGTATTAATACTTATATTATGTTATTAATAGAATATGATATTAATTAAATTACTGTATTATAGGACATTGAGTTTGTATATTAAGCGTAAAATCTCCTATTTAGTCGGATAAAGAAAAATATTTATCTTACATTTATAGTTAAATATTTATTTATTGGATTATATATGGACAAATCAATAGATTTGCAATATCTTAAAAATTTTATTCATTAATTGTGCCTCGTATTGTATAATTTTACAATAAATTTTAAATAATAATCCACATTGCCGAAAATATTATTGATGCTTATAAACTAACTTATGTAACTTGAAGAATTGTTTTTCACTATTAAATCATGTCTTTTTACTTTAAAGATTATCGACGGGCATTTTCATAATAACACGAGAAGGCTGAATAGCGAGTAAACATAATATTAATAATTTAGAATATTAGATTAAGCAAACTAGAGAATACTAAAAAAAAAAATAAGAGGTATTTATATTTAATATTTATTAAAGCAATAAATATAAACTGAAGTATATAAAATTTATCTATCCAGCCCTTCATCGCTAATTCGTCAATTCGTTTAAATACATCGTTACTCATACTACCACATTATACTAGTTACTATGTACAAGTGGTTATGCAAGTGCTACACTTATTTCTCATTCATATTTAAATGGCTCTCTCTCTCTCTCTCTCTCTCTCTCTCTCTCTGTCGGAGAACTTTTGGTCAGCTCGTATCTCGACTTCTGGTACAATACAAACGACCAAGCAACGAACAGCGGCTACAACAATGGCCTTACCCCCATATTTTTTTTTCTCGTTATGCTGCACCTCACTCTCGCGCCTAAACGGACACACACGCTCGTCTTTTTCAGTCGAGCTTTTTAAGAGTCACGCGATATCGGCTTCGCACGAACACGTAACGATGCGCGCCCACACAACGAAGCCCCAACAAAAATACAACTCACCGTATCCCGAGCGCATACGGTGATCCTCGCATGTGGTAGTGCCTGCGCTAGTACCCGTGGCAATGGCTGTGCTGCAG
Source organism: Ceratosolen solmsi marchali (assembly GCF_000503995.2). Taxonomy (NCBI): domain Eukaryota; kingdom Metazoa; phylum Arthropoda; class Insecta; order Hymenoptera; family Agaonidae; genus Ceratosolen; species Ceratosolen solmsi. Next base: position 5,412,376 of record NW_011948422.1, read on the forward strand.
GTGGCTTGAGAAAGAGGGAGGGAGTTACCGTTATAAGCCTTTTAAAGGTATTACCATCTCTTTCTTCGGATCCTCTATTTTATTATTCTTATATCTGCAGTTTGCAGAATCCTCGCGTTAAAGCGGATATAATCATATTTGTGTACTTTATCGGCTGATTGGGGATGTGACTTTTATTAACACTGATAAATTTGATTAATTTTTAAGGTATTTGGCTGCCTAACATCAGATTACGATAATTACTTTCCATTCGTTTCTTAATTCAATGCTTTAAGAACTCGTATTCCCTATTCATGAATAACCAACTTTTCAAGAAACTTTTTATTTCAAGGTAGGCAATACTTCATGCTGCACTAAAGAATTTTCTAAGATGCGAATTCTGATTCGTATCAATAACAAATTTGTACTTTCACAACCAGAAAGGTACTTGAATGAATTATTAGTTTTCCTTAGTTACCGCGAACAATGTTTCTTTTTTTTTTCTCCCTTTATCTTTTTCTTAGTTTTTTCTTTGTTTTTCATTGTTATTTTTGCTTTATTGTTTGTTTTTTGTTTTTAATTTTGTTTTTAGTTTTGTTTTTTTTTCTTCTTTCTAGTAATTTAAAGTAATTTCATAAGTATTATTGTATTGAATAATTCGCATTAAATTCCATGTTATCCAAGTATAAATCCCATGATAAATGGAATACGAAGCAAGCAACGAATTAATTAAATTTGAAAAAAAATTTTTTAAATTAATATTTTTTAATTCTTTTACGCTCGCGCTATCTACGACTATTACAGCTTTGCGCTCCCCCACAAAAGTATTTTGCCTAACAAGTAAGCGAATGAGCGAGCGCGCAACTTGGCTTTGTAAGCACCAGAACTGAAAGCCGCGCGTGCCGTGAAAAATATAACGGAAAAAGTACGATTCATTTTGAGCTGCGGCTCTTTATTTTGTTGCGTCTCCTCATCCTTGATGTAATTAAAACGCTGAAACTTCAGTTCACTTTACTTTATTAAAATTCTAAAAGGGATAGATATACATTAAACAATCCGAAAAGAGGAGTCCTACCCATATTTAATTAATTAAACGCATGACAGGATAGACATCGGTTTCCCATTGTTATAATGTGATGTTAAGGGATGAGATACAATTAAATCATTAAATTTCCAAGTCGGTATTCGCATTACATATTTTAACTCTATGATTTCAATTATTTCGATACTTCAAATAATCACTAATCCCTACAGATTCAAATGTTTTTCCACGTACTCGCGTTTAAATAAGTAGATTCATCTCAATCATATATCCTCAAGTTAAAATTTTGCATTATATTCCAATATAAAAGATTCCCAATTAAAATATAGAAGCTTAAAATTACAATCATTTAATCTACCCGAACTCAAGAAGAAAGTAACTTTAAACCAAGTTTAATAATTATCAAGCGATAAATACACTTTAGATTAAATATGCATACATTATTATTATCCTAGGATTAAACTTTCAGCGAAAAATTTATTTATTTTTAGTCTATTGTTTATTTATACTATTATATATAGCAATATATTATAGATATCAATATAACTGATATTTATTTATTAATAAAAGTGTAAAATCGAAAGGAAGCATAAGAATATACATAAGAATGAGATGAAGGGAGTAAGAAATACAGAGTGGGAAAGAGAGAGAGAGAGAGAGAGAGAGAGAGAGAGAGAGAGAGAGAGAGAGAGTGAATTCGCAAATGTATTTGGGTACATACCTATAAAGTAAAAGGTGCATATGTACAAAGTAAAAAAAAAAACAGCGACGGAAAGGAAGAGAGAGAGAGAGAGAGAGAGAGAGAGAGAGAGAGAGAAAGAGATGAGACTATTAGAGACGTCTAAAGTCCTTATCTACTGACTTTTTACAATGGTACAGAGTAAAATTACAATCGGTCTCGCTCAAATAAACTTCCTCTCGTCCATTCTCATTATTCTGTTCACAACGAGTCACATAATTTGAGTCACGAATAAATGCAGCCGTAGACGCAAACGCACATATAGAAGCAGCCGGAGCGGAGGTATTCGCGTAGAGAAAGAGCCGCGTCCGTCATTCGTGCCGAGTAAAGAGTCAAAGGAGAGAGAGAGAGAGAGAGAGAGAGAGAGAGAGAGAGAGAGTCACGCCGCAGCCGCGGCTGGCCCCGATAGGAAATAATTTAGCTGTCCGCGTTCACCTACCACTAATGTACGTAAGCTACCGCCGCTGTTGTTACCGGCGCTGCTCTTACTGCGCCGTTGCTCCGGCTCTTCTTGCTCCTTCTAGCGCTACTCGTCCTATACGGGAATTTCTGATTTATTATTGGCCAAGGAGCGAGCAGTACGACCGCGAGGATGACCGCGGCGATCCGCTCCAAAAGTAATAGGAGCCCCGCGTGGCCCATCGATCTTTCCTCGCTATTCGACGTGCGCATACTTAATCCCGGTTATTAATAATAATTATTTCATGACCTGCGCGGCCCTGTGCCACGGTTATGAAGTCAAGAAGACTTCTTAATTCTGATCGATCGCTTCCGACGGACGCGCTAAAAGATGGGATGAGGAAAGAGGAAAAGATAAGCGGCGCTGCTGCGGGGGAGACTGGCTTAGAGACTCGTTGGGACTACCGCGCACAAAGAGGCAATTGTATGATCATCGTTGGCTATTTTTGAATTGCGTCATATGGAGTGCATAATTCATAAAATACATGCTAGGTTTCGCAAGAGTCGTCGTGTAATACTCCTTACGTGCTTCTATTGCTCCTAGTTTGCAGCTGAAACAACAGATGTAAGATTAATCGTGTAATTTGTTCACGATTTATCGATCAGCGATTAAAGGACGCGTTCGATTTCACGCAAAAAAAAAAAAAAAAAAAAAAAAAATATCTAGCTGATTAAAATTCTCATATTTCATTGTTATATTTTAGTGGGAAAATGTTGCCACCACTAACTAATTTTTTTTCTTTCTTTCATTTTTATTAACATCTTGCTCTATTAAAATAAAAATTAAAAAATCCTTGAATTTATTTAGACGTTCAGACATGAATTCACTTAAATAATAAAGATTTTTATCGATCTGTATTTTCTACGTTTTCCTATGCCATTCTCTTAAATATATTTCTATTTGAAAATTCATAAAATTACCGTTCCTCGAATATCTAATAATTAAAAAACATTTGTTACAATTCACTTGTAACAAATCACAATGCATCAACGCTATTAGGAGATAACTGTCTTCTCCATATCCAGTGAAATAGTTTAGAAATTTCTCAATTGTAATTGCAATATTAAGTGGATAAAATAAAAATATTCATTCGCATATAAAATATGAAAGCCTTGAATTATTATATATCAAAATTTTTATACGCAAGTCTACATTATCTTAGAATCTATTGAATATTTTGCTAATTAAAATATTGTTTTGCCTTTGACAAAAACTTTTATTTATATCTGAGCAATAAATCTTAAAAATAATATAATATTTAGCATATGAATATAATTATAATTTCGCAACGTATTATTAACATTATTTAAAAATTATATTTCATACAGATATAATGGAGTTTTTAAAAACAAATTCTTATGTTTTGAATTCATAGCTAAAGCATAATAATAAAAATCGATCATTCAATGTCGAGCTGAAAAATAAAATACTCTCATTATCAGGAATTTATCAGGAAAATTCTAGTTTCAATTCTATGTATTTCAATTGCATATGAATTTTATTAAAATTGAAAATGTATGCATGTAACAAGAGTATATTTTACTTAAAAAAAAAATATATATATATATATATATTACCTATTGAAATAAAAAATATCAAATTTCTTAACAAATATAATGCCACATACTTTTGCCTCTAAAATATCATTTTCATATATTTCTAATTTACATTTTTTAATGAAGTATTTGCAAGTTTTTCAATTTTTCAAGTTATTTCTTTACTAATTATTAATATTCTTACGTAAAATATTTTCATTGAAATGTATAACAATCAAATAATTAATGTACTCAGAGATAAAAGTGGGCAGAATTATGGATAAAGTACTTTAATGTTTTAATACACATATTTAATTAAATAATAATTTTACATATGATTAAGCAACCGATTTATAATACTTTAATTGTATTTTACAACCAAATTAATTTATTTGCTTATTTATGTACTACGTTAATTAAAACCATGTGTACTTTGTTTAAATTTTGTATTAAATATTTAAACAAACATTAATAACACATTAAAATTGTAAAGATTTATTAAATTTAAAATATTCAATTAAACTAATACTCTCATTAATCAATATTATATTATGTTTTAAGAAGAATTTGTAATACGTGTTTTATTTAATTCTTAAATATCCTAATAATTTATAAAATTTTCAACTTCTTGTTTAGAATTAATTATTGACTGTAAGCTTAAAAAATTAAAAAACTTCTATCTACATTGGATTACATGTATATAAATGTATATAAAAGATTACTTAAGAGCTTATTAATTTGACAATTTAATATTAAAGGATTGTAGCCCTATCGATATTCCTAACAATTAACTAAAAGAACCACAAGCATATATTTCCCATACCTCCGTCCAGTGGAAAGTCGTCCATTTATTTATTCGAAATTATTATTGAAAGGTTAAAAAGTGAAGAATGTTACTTCTGAGTTGAGGGTAAAGAGGGAAAAACACCGTATTCTTCATTACGAGCATAATAGGTGTACGACCTGCCACGTATACTTGAGCAAAATCCCGTGACACACCAATCAACCTTCACCCAACAATTTCCTGCACCCACACCCGCACGTACAAATGTGTGACCTATCATTGCAAAAGCCCATCGCATACTTGCAAGATAAGCATCTTGAATTTATCGAGAGGGGAAGGCTAGGGAAAATACATAAGTGACAAGCATCACCATAGATGCATTGTAATGCGATTCGATCGGTTGCGCGCACGCGCGCACGTACACTGCCATATTCCTACGTAAGGTGCCGTGCGAGTGGACATACGAAGGCTCATGTATACACCCATTGGTAGGTCAGAAGCTAGAAAAAATTGAAAACATTGCTAATTCAACCTTGTACGCTTCTCTGCCACTATAAATTAATATCGCTGAATATTCCGTTAATTAATCTATCAGCCAAAGAAGCTTCGATCAGCCTCGTAAAAAATCAGGCTGTCACTCTTAATCTCACATGATTTAAAAGTCCACTAATGACTGCGGATAAAAATAAATCGAAACAAACACGTACATAAGAGCTCGGCAACTCTTATTTACTTGACAAACTTGCGTGCCAAGCAATCGCAAATTTTGCCACCCTTTGTTGCGTGGTCAGTGCCCGGTGCATGTCTCATGTGCCACAGAGATATTTTTGCGCGACAAGGCAGCTTTTCTGTGATCACATCCGCCTTAGTTCTCTCGCCATCTAACGCTTCATCATTTCGCTTGATAATAATATGATCGAATCTCGCAATTTGCCCGAAGATATATCGGAGCCTGCACTATGAGACCTAATGGCGAAACCCAACCTTATGACAATCCAAAGTTCCCTGATTAACTCTACTTAGATTTGTAATTCAACAATTATCGCTATCAGTGTATTTCTTCATTATCTTACATTAAATCTTAATTCGAGTCACAATTGTCAACGTTCTTTAAATCTTAATCGACACGATGAATTACAAAAAAATAATTCTTAATAGCTAATTGTTATGGTAGAATATATTATTTATATGGTATTAGAAATTGATAAAACTATAGATTCTTAATCAAAAAGAAAAAATAAGAAAGGAAAAGAAAAGAAAAGAAAAGAAAAGAAAAGAAAGAGAAACACAGAAAAAATTCAATATGATATTCCGAGATTAAATATTAACATGAGAAAACATAAGAATTTTATTTTTACTAAAATCAGCTAATTATAACTTCAGAATATTTCTTAATTTATAATTTATCTAAAGCTTGGCAATACCTTAACCTTTTTAATAAAAAAATAAATAATAAATAAGTAAATAATTAAGTAAATAAATACATAATAATAAAATAAAATAAGTACCAATTATAATGAGTAATATAATAATATACTAAAATAATAATAATATAATAAATAAATAATATAATAGTGTTTTAAAGAAAATAATATTTTTATGTAATATCAAATTCTAATTTTATATTACCTTTATTTTTCTCAATATTCTTTTGATCGTACGAATAAAAATCTCTTATTTACTGTATATTTCATTCTACTTCAAACTATTATATCTTAAAAATCTAAAATGAAAAAAATTTATATATGAATCAAGATAAAATATATCATCTGTTAAATAAGAAAATTAATATTTAATAATTGAAGGTCCATTTTCATTTCACTCTAAATAAGTGGATTGATTATAAACCCCCATTATAAACCCCCCCCCCCCCCCCCCAAAAATAGAGGAAAAAAGACAGAAGAAATAAAATTATTTACAAAACATGTATTTCAATATAAAACCATTGTAATAACAAAAAAATACTATCAAGAAAGAAGAAAACAATGGGGAGGGAATCTTGTGATTGTCTATATTGATAGGTACAAAATAAATAACTGGCGAGATGTTAGAGAGAGAGAGAGAGAGAGAGAGAGAAATGAAAATAAACACCGAGAGAAATAGCTAGGCACGCGTACGATGGGTAAATTGAACAGGCTTTGAACGATTTGTACATTCGTCGCTAGGAAAAACGACACGCACGCGCATCCTCACGATCCCTCGCGAATCAAATGTATTAGAGTCTCTACTAATACTTTTTTTTTTTACTAGAAATGCGAGCTCCGCAGAGATTCGCAAGGAATGTAATTTCAATCCAACATATGTCGCGTGTGTATCCATTGATTTGTATGGTATTCGTGTATGCCACACTAACCGGTATGGAATCGCTCAAAATTAAATATCAATTTATTATCGAAATTTCCGAGAGAGAACGAAACAAAATAGGCTATTTCAGGGATATGAATATTTCGTAAAATATTTATCGCAAATCGAAAAGCAGTACAAGAAAATGCTACTTCAAACTAAATAATATTGCTTTTAAATTTTCAAATAACTTTAAAACTAATTTTGACAGTAAATTGACGGACGATGACGAGCGTGTTTAACCGTCTAAAATGAGTAAATATTAACCTTCTCATATATATATATATATATTATAAATAACTTTTAAATAACGTTGAGAAAGAACGTTATAAAAAATTTAATTTTATATAAAAAAAATTGCTTTATAGCTATACGTCGTTCGATATTATTCTCATTGTTTGAACTACATCAATGTACGTTGTAATTGAAAGGTGAAAAAGTAATAATGACATTTTCAACCTGACGAATTAAGAAGCGCACCTCGACACATAAACCGATGTGTAATTTTACAAGTACATCCTAATGTTTCATATTGCAAAATGAACCGCGAGCACAGACGACGATATGAAAATCAAAAATTAAAACTAAACTCCAGTGATTACAATAATTCACCACCATTTCCAAACAATTATATAATAACCATATCTCGACGACCACCACTGTTCTTATCACAGCCAAAATACTCACGGTGGTGCATTTTTCTTTTGTTTTTGCTTTCAGCAGCACGAGGACGGTCATGTGCACGAGCCCGGTATGCCCTTCGACTTCAATTACGCAGTGAAAGAGGACACTTTCGGCAATGATTACTCCCACAACGCCATAAGCGACGGGGACGTGACGACGGGGGTCTACCGGGTCCAGCTCCCGGATGGTCGTACCCAGATCGTCCGTTACACCGCCGATTGGAAGCACGGCTTCACGGCACAGGTCTCCTACGAGGGGACGCCGCACTTCGATCCCCCGCGCCCGATCGGACCCGGACCCGGGTCCGGTCCCGGCAGCTTCCAAGGCTATTAGAGCAGCGCGATCAATCCGAGCGATTACGCCGAGGCTCCCAAGTGCTTTGGAGCGAGGCTCTACGCCCTTAGCTTCGAGTGCGATCAATGCCTCCGGTGCGGTGACTCACTCGGGATATATATTTTTACATTGCTGAATCGTGACTTGCCGCCTATCTTGCCCTCAAATCTTATTTTTTGCGGATTTCAGTAATACAGCTGAGCTAGCAATAATATATTATCTGTAGTAAAGAGCCAAATTTTCTCAGCCTAATCCAGTGCTCATTCTGATATTAAAGACGACGACAACCTGTTACGAGTAATATGAATCTTAAAAAGCTTTCTGCTCTCTTAAGCTGAGCAGCTTTCAAACGTTCCGCTCGCATTACTGATGCCCGCTCTAAGATATTTCGGGGAGCAAATGAGAATAGAACATTCCTTGACATTCGTACCTTATTTTTAATAGTGGATAAGAGCGTTAAGGTAGAACTTTTTTTGCACCTATAATTGATCGGACTTGTCATTACTCGTAGAATCATGACAATTTTATGAAAGTAAGGAGGAGTAATGATGAGAACAAAATTTAAAAACATTTGTACTTTTTGTGCGTTAAAGCTGTGTACTGCAATTGTCCTTGAAATTTCGAATATTTTCAGAAAGAAACGACATAAAAAAAAGGCAATCCATTTTATATTCAAATATTTGTTTAAAAATCCAGGACTTTGTAATATTTCATCCACAATTTGCAAAAATTTTCAACTTAAAACTACCTTTTATTTTTCCTGAGAATAAACATTTTTCAATTATTATTTCTTATCATAGAGTTTCAAAAGAATTATCCTGATTATATGAAAGAGCATTAAATATTTTTATATGAAATCATTCACTCAATGTATATTTACAGAATACAGTAACATATTATAAATAAATAAATATATATATATATATATATATATATATTTTTTTTTTACTTTAGTATGATATACACAATACTCCTATATGTAAAATCCATGTGATGGAAAATAAACACTTAATTGCTATAATTACCATTTGCTGTACGTCTTCTTTTCTGTCGTATATGTTTTGTTTGTTTTTCTTATAATAAAATATATTCTAAAAACAAAATACATTTATAATTTAGAAATTGATGAACATAAAATATATAAACTATAAATATATTATAACTATATTATAGCTATATGTTATGATTACATGATATATATATATATATAACTCATACCCTACATCCTGAATGAATACATAATTTTGCAGAATAACTATTATAATACTTTATTTACCTTCTGATATTTATTTATAATATAAATAAATTATAAATACAAATGATATATTTTTATATATCTTTTATATATATATATATATATATATATATATATAACAAATCAATGTTATAGATGTAAAAAATGCATTTTCAAATCTATACATCTCATCAAGATTATAATCGCTTTAGTCTAAAAATATCAAAAAGGAAAAGGTGATTCTATAACCTCGCAAAATTCGATGACCTCCATTTACATTTAACCCTCCACTTCCTCGCCTTATCTCGCCCTGCAACTTTTCAACCTCACCATTCACTCTCTATCTTGCTTTGCACCAATCTTTTCTTTACTTTATTTTCTTTATTTTTTTCTCTCAGTGTTCTACGAACTTCAATAAAAATCTCTCAAGTCAGACAGTGGCGGTACCTCCTTGCGTTAGTCTTTGCCTTTCGAATCCTCGAACAAATCGCTTCAACCAACGACCTTCCTCTCCTGTCGCCTTTTTCTCTTTCGTCTTTCATTCCAACCATCTGCCTCCTTCTGTCTTTACCTTTCACCTGTTTTATAGTCTTGTCTATGCTCTTCACCCTCTAGTGATATAAGAAGGGAAAAGTATATATGCACGGAAAATTCGAGAAAAAGCAAAGATTATGGAGTGTGTGTTCGAACAATTTAACCAAAATTCATTATTACAGCTGTACAAGAGTATTAATCAAAGATTTGCAATTTAAAGGGACCTTTATTGCGCTGAAAACTAATATTTTTCAATATCAAACCATCGTTGCTCTCTGATAATATACTAAGTCCATTGCCAAATCTACATAATTTCTTCTATTTCATTTGAGATTCTTAAAAATTTGTAGTAAAAAGTATGAATTTTTACATTTGATATATAAATTGTACATGTAAACAAATGTAACATTCACATTAAATAAAAAGATTTTTAATAAATTTTTTTTTTATTTTAAGATACAAAAAAAAAAAAAAATAAATAAATAAATACAAAGCCATTTGTATGTAGTATTTGTCTCTTGAAGTCTAGGAAAAACTATTTAAATCTGTTTTTCCACTTATAAATGACATTAACAGATTATTACAAAGATTTTTGTAGAAATACTTGTGAAATTTGAAACGATTATTATTATTGAACTTGCACGATATATCATCTTAAAACTTTTAAATTTAAATACGAATTCACCTGTTATTATATCTCTATTTAAATATTGTTTTTAATCAATGTTTAAAAATATTATGTCGCACTATTGAACTTTATATGTAAATGACTTAATATAAACGAAATCTTTAAATCATAAACATAAAATTAAGTGCAACTTTATAATTTCGTCAATAATTTCGTATTAATTTAGCATTAAAAATGAACATAAAAACAGTGAATAAAATCTTACATTTAATATTATACCTTTCGAGAAAAAATGTCAAAAATATCCTTCATCGCACGTATGCATAAATAGGGTGAGTGTATATATGATTGTAATAATTATATTATTACGAATATTCAAACTCAAAATCATTTTTCTACGTTCGATCGCATCATGCACAAGCTTGAAAACTCCATCCTGTTTCACATCCTTGTCGTCGAGTGCGCTCTCATGTGCACACGAGTAATAGAAAATAATTAGTTAAAGCACAGGGTGGCGGGGGGGGATTCGCTTGCCTATTCGAGCATATTGCAAACGACCTTTAAGGACTTGGCAAGTCATCCTACCTACACCATTCAATGACGAGTCAATCCTATCGAAAACAATGGGCTACCTTGAATAGGCGGAGGATACGGCGGAGGCTGCATCGATGCGCGTGAACTTATATGCACGGGACCTCGCTTTCACTCTAGACCCGTGGGAAGATCAGATTCCTGTTTATTACAGGGATTTTCATTTCGCTTGGCAAACGAGGAGTACCGGGCACACATGATTATTAGTATGCAAAGACGGCTGTGGAAATTACGCCGATACACACACCCACCATAGAGAATCAACTAGGGCTACTGAACTTGACTACATACAGTTCACGCACAAAGAGGAGTTACATTGTTGATAAGGAGGCTATACTAGCTTTTATAAAATATGCACGAAAGGCTTAATTTTGTCGCTCAACACGATGATACAAATAACGATGAAATCTATGTTTCTAAGCGACGTAATTATCTTCTACACTGAATACAACTTGTATTTCACATTCCATTATTTTTCTCGTTAATAAAAGTAAAGTAGCAATTTCTTGTGTCTCTCATAATATGATTTCGAAAACTATTATTATACACACTGATTAAATTCTAATATTACATTAATCTAAAAATACGCTTTTAATTATTTGTTCAGCTTAACGTACATTATTTACAATAGCATTTTCCACCAATAATTAATAAATATAACAACAACAACAACAACAACAATAATAATAATAATAGAATTATACTAATAATAAATAAATAATAGCAAAATAAACGGAAAACTTTTGAAAATTCTTATTAAAGATAGTACACTTTATTTCCTTGAAATAGAGTCCAATTTAAAGTTTTATAATTTATTCTGCATTAATATAATTAAACGAAATTGAATTTTTTTTTTCTTTATAATTCATTAAAAACGATACTCTACCTACATAAAATGTTATACATCTTCTTATATATGTAAAAAAAAAAGTATTGTCACTGGACAGATATGTGTTTTTCTGAATATGTAGCCAAGCACTGCTTCGTAATGAGCCCATCGCCATTAAGAGGAATGAAAAAAGTCAGAGAGTTTTATTTTTAGGTGAAAATGGTGGACAGAAGTTTCTACTTTATTACGTAGAGTAACTCATTTTTACTAAAATTTATAAAGTCTACATTGTTTAAATAGTTTTCATTATACGGTACAACAATTTTAAGTTTCATCACATTAATAATGTTATAATTATTAAATACATAGATCATGCATTTTAAATTAAATATTATTTAAAAAAAAAAAAAAAAAAAAAAAAAACATTAAAATAAAAACTAATTGTTTAATTATTGTTCGGTTACAGCTTGTAATTTTTTTTTTTAACATTAATCGTTCTTTGATGATGCTAATTAAATTTTTAATAATTTAAAAATTTGCTTCTAGCTATAAGAGAAAAAAAAATGTTTCATTTAAAAGGTACTTTGTGTCTGAGATTATTTTTTCAAATTATAATAACAGTAGATATATTTGGAAAAATAACAATATGAAAAGAAAAATTTTTACTTTTATGATACCCTTATTACTACGGTAATTGCAACAACAATATTTAACATATCTTGGTAATGTATTCTATGAAAAACAAAAACAAACAAAAAAAAACAACAACAAAAAGAAAATTATAGTAGAAATATTATGAAGCATTAGAATTTTTCGCCATTAATAATGCTAAACTTATTAATAAATTTAGAAAAAGTATTGTAACAATTATTATGGCTTTACAGATTATTATTTGATTAATTCCGTTTGATATATTATTATGACTATAGGCAAAAATCTCTATATCATCAACTTTTTAATTTAACAAAAAATTATGACCAAATCGTTGTTCTATTTATATATTGCAGAGCATTTTATTTCCATTATAGTATAAAGAGTGATTATAAAATTATTAACAAAAAGCTTGGAATACATATATCATATTTTATGAGCATTGACTGATTAAATCATACGCTATGTACAACACTATTTTTTTCTTTTTTTTTAATATAGTATGTTAAATAATAAATGATGAAACCATTAGAAAACAGCGTTTCTGAGAGGTTTAATAATTAAATTGAAATCGCTATAATGATATTATATAAACAAAAAAGAAACGAAATTAAACTAAAATGGATATTATAAATCTATCGGTATACATCAACGAATATACAATCCTATAATATAAAAAAGAAATACTTTATAAAAGTAAACTTTTACATGTTGGTAAGTAATATTATCTTTCCACATAGAGCTCATACACAAAGTAATCTTGATGATATCAAGAGACAGAGAGGTATAAGACATCTTCAAAATCTAGTAATCTCAACGATTCAGCACCTTGTAAGTAAAAGCAAAGACAAAAAAACCCACTTAGTCTTTTCTTTCTCTCAGACAGATGTTAAAATCTGTTTCGTAGAAGTTAATTATATGGGCAAAGCTACCAAAGAAAGTAGAGTGAATGAATTTAATCTGTATGCTATTCTGGAAAAGCCGGAAATACATGATAAGACTCAACTTCAAAAATTATTAATCAACTATATATATATATATATATATATATATATATAGATAGATTGATAGATAGACACAACAAACTGAAAATTATACTGAAAAATTTAAGAACAACTTGTAAATAGTTGCATCCTATGAAGGATGGATGAGCATTTTTTAAAGTTGCATTATTAAAGTTATTTGATTTACATTCATTTGCATTCAATGTATTGTTTATTATATTTGAAATATAAACTTTACATTATTAATAATACGAAAAATATTATTAAATACTGGCTTAAAATCTCTTATGAATAAGACCGTAATATTTATTAGATCGAATTTTAATTCTAGATTATTAATATTTTAAATAAAAATAGAATATATAAATTCTAAAGGGCAAAATTTATAAATTTCATACATTCGTACGTATTTAAAATTATTATTAAGCTTTATTGATAATTTCAAAAGATTCATTTGCATTATGTATTATAAAAAGCTGAATTTACCATGAATTAAAATTTACTTATAGTCTTCTCAAACATAATTAGGTAAGAAAAATGAAATTAAATCAACGTAAAATCATTTTTGGCCAAAATGAATGTCTAATTTCTATATTACAAGGTTTATTTTCATTTTATAATACTTTATGTTAATTCTTCATTATTATTGTAAAATGCTTATTCTATAAATAAACGTAGATTAAAATTATGAATGCGTTTAATAGGTAATAACTGTAGGTAAAAGAATTGTAATAAGTAATAAACTAATGTACTGATAAATAAATTCATAAAATTATAATTCAAAATTGATTTTTAATTTCCAATTCATGTTACTAATATTAATCAAATACCAAATAATATATTTATCAACAAAGTTTAATTAATTTTATATCTAATTGATGTATACATTTAATCCTCTAGTTAACTTCATTAGAAATATAATTGAAATTGAAATAAATTTTTCATGCTGCATATATTTTATAAAACTGTCCAATTTTTTTTTTTATTTTACTTTGTTACTTTCACATTCAATTTGATTTTATTCAGATTAATACATTATTAAATTCTGTATTCTATATTAATTGATACTTTAACAGAATTCAACTAAATTTTAGAAAACACAAAATTTCTTTTGATTATGTTAATAAATATTTATTAAAATTATTTTAGTAAAAATTTGTATTTTAGTGAAGCATTAAAAATTATTATTCATTTACATTCATTCATTTACATTCTATATATGAAGAAAATTTATATAAATATTTTGCTGAAAATAACGTATTCCAAAATCATCGGATAATTTATTGATTAAATTCTTTTTATTTTGTGAAATATTTACGCAAAAATGTTTTCATTTCGCATGAATTTGAAACTATTTCCTTTAATTGTATTTAAAGATTTTAAACTTGTGACTAAATTAGAGAAAGTTTATAGTGTAAAATCGTCTTTATACGAAATATTTCTTTTCATTGGGTTATATAGCAGAAATTTTGTTAACTTATTTATATTATATTATTAAGAATATATAATAAAACTATTTTTTTCTGCTTTATACAAATATTAAAATAATTATTGTAATTAACAAGGTATGAATTTAAATGCAATTCTGAGAAGTTAAGAAAAAAATTTAACAGTAATAAACATTAAAATTTATTCAAACAAAAAGTAATTGTTAATTGATATTTAATAACTACTTAGAAGTTTATCAAAATATTGACTATTTTCGAAAAATACTATTTGACATTAATTTTATGAAACACAGGAATGTTATCGAATACTACAAATTACCTCAAATAATCCAGTAGCTAATTTTCCGCAAATCAGTGGATAACATAATAGTTGTACAAACAAAATTCCTATATATATATATATATATATATATATTTGGCAAAGGGGCCACAGGGGGCTTTAACCATTTTTTCCAACTTCTACCATCGTTCCAGAGAAGGGAAAGTATTCACGAAGAATACATAGGGAACTAGAGAAAGTTGAGATAGAGAAAGCATTGCTAATATAAATTTTAAATAAATGCAACAATTAAGATCCAAATAAATTTTTTAATTAATAAATATTTAAATCTTTTGTTGTGGATTAAATATCAAAACATATAATAATAATCATATTTGCAGAATTGCGGTTTCTCTCGCAATTTCATGAATTTTTTGTTTTTATTAAATCTATTGTATTATATTATTATTATTTACGCTATTTCATTTTTTATTTTATTTCATTTTATCCTATATACGATGAATTTTACAAAAAAAAAAGTCTTATAATAAAAATTATAAATATTCTGTATTATATTCTTGGTAATTCATTTATGAATATACTAAATTAATTTTTAGTATTCAAGCTTAGAAAGTGTCGACATTAAAATGGATAATCTAGTGTTTAAAATCTAAAAATCCAATGATATTAGACATTGTCTAGAAATATTTTAAATAGTAAATAACCGGTATCAAAATTATGAAATTTAAGTAAAAACCGTTGAATTCTGCTTTTATGCAGTTATGTGAAAAATGTTAAAAAAAACGTTGAAATACTAAAGCACAGTTGAACGATTATAAATTTTTCATTTTTTTGAACATTGATACAATTTCATTTATGCATATAGCATGAAATATTTGAGTATTTTTATTCCTCGGATTTTAGATTTTAATCTAATTTCCATAGGTTAATTGTATATGAATTGCAAAAGACTATCAAGGATATAAGAAAATATCATAAATAACTTTGAAATATTTATTGCAACGAATTCAATTGCTATGTAAGTAAAATCCTTTTAACAACATGTCCTTCCAAGTACTCCAAAACACAATAATTCCTTAAAATCATATTTAAAAAAGTCCATCATTCACGTATTCACGCTAAAATTTGTATTGATAATATCGAAAATAGTTTGGAAATATTAAAAATGTTAACGTAATTATTATTAGTTTTGTAGACTGATCTTTCTCTGATAGGATGTGTATTTAAGTTTATACTAGGTTATCGAAGTTACTTAACGCTGTATATTTGAGCGCCGCCAAATGTAAACATCAATCTGGCATCCGACGAATATTTTCTGAAAGATAACAAGAAGATATTTCTTTTTCCTGTTTATTACCATCGTTCCGAGCAAACATCTAAAAAATTATTATTTACTTCGCATTTTGCGTAGCAAAAATGTAGAGAAGGAAAATCTTTAAAAAGAAAGTTAACATTTGCATTATCTACAAATAAAATTAAATGTCAACTTTTAATTATTTTCATCCTCAATTTTTATTTATGTTTTAACTTCAGAATAGTTTATGTACTTTTTAATATATATATCGTAATGTAAAAATCAAATTAGGATATAAATAATAATTGTAATAACATTTTAATTAAATATCCGTGTGATAATGCTTGAAGGAAATTACATTTGAAGGGAAAAAAATTTGCAATGATTTACCTCATAATATTACAAATTATGATATAACAATAATATAATATATAATAGTTTTCTTACAACATTCAGAAGATTGGGGAATTATCATTTAATGTAGTATTATCACAGAATATTAAACTAATCATTACATATTTCATTTTATTTCTGTCAGAGATTTATTTATAGAGGTCGATCCAAAATAAGATTTTAAATTAATTAATTGAATTATGAAAATGTAATAAAAAAATAATTTCCTTCGTTTAACTTTAATATTGAGAATACACTTACATATATACATTTATTTATACTTATGAAATAATTTTAGAAACATTCAAACCTTTTGAAATTTTTGAAAATCGAATTGAATTAACATAGATTCAGAAGTCATTATAATTCTACATTAACTGATATCAGCTTTTATTAACATTTATCTAATATTTAATTTCGCGTTTTTAAAGAAGCTACATAATTACACTGAAAATTATTTTCGACCCTTTCAATTATTACTTTTGATCAATTCACTATTTTACTGAGAATAATTTATAAAATAAAATGATTTTTTTTATAAAAATTTTCTAATAATAATTGTATTAATATATATATATATATTTACATTTTTCAATAAAGAAACAATAAAAATCAAAGCGCCGCAATGCCAATGATCATATATAAGAGTAAGAAAAATCATAATTTTTTAATATAATTTATATAAGTTTATAATTATGTAAGTATAGTGATAAATACATATTCAAAATGGTGTAACTTAATAAAATATAATAGTAAAATTAAATTTAAGAATTTACTATTCTTTCTGTTACACTTCTTACGATATTTATATAATAAGTGATTTAATAAAAATTCAACAAAAAAAAAAAAGACGAATGACTTTTCCTCATGAAAGCGTAGAATATCATAAATAAAAATATATTCTCGTATATCTTAAAATTGAAAACAATTTTTATTTTATATATGGGTTTGAAAATATAGATGAATAATTTTTTTATACTTCAACTACAAATATTTATTTGATAATATATATTTATGCCGTGGAATATTTTTTCAGAAATAGATTTATTCATTTATCAATTTAATTATATTTTGCTTTTTTAAAAAAAAATTGAATGACTGTTTTTTTTTTAGCCTGATGTTCTCTAAGCTTTGAGCCTTATATATATATATATATATATATATATATACAAATAATAAAAAGAGGTCCAACTGCACAGAAAAACAAGATTAATGAAGCTGAATACGAATGAAAACAGAAGAAGGAAGAACTAATAAAGAAATCAAAAGAAATTGATTCAATTATATTTATTTTTAAGTACCCCAGTTATAAAATATGTATAAAAATATTAAATTTCATTTAATGCTTTATATAATAATTATATAATTATTTCTCGTTATATGCATTATTTCTACAAAAATCAGATAAATTTTTTAATAATTTTATACGTGTACAAAATTTGGTATTAAATTATATGTCTTCGTTCATAAAATTTTAACCACGCAATGACTAGTATTTTTATCCAAAAAAATTTATAAATACATTTAAATAATAGATTAAAATAATTTTATAACAACACTTTAATAGAATAAATGAAAATAATTTTCTATTGAATTTATTGAATTTTCAATGCTTAAGACTGTGTAAATTAGAAATTTATTCGGTTTTATAAACCTTGTATTTTTCTATATTAAATTCATCATGTGCATCAATAATAAAATGAAATTGAATATATTTTAATCTTATGAAATAAATGAATCAGTAAAAAATAGAAATACTGAAAATTGAAATGACACAGGTTTGGTGTATCAAAAATAAAATACATGCTGTATTCCTTGTATCTATTTAGAAATGAAATAAATCGATATCTACTTATATTTATACATACAAATACAAATAAGCTTATATATATATATATATATATATAATTATTTCATTTTATTCAATGAAACATCTTATAAATTATTCAATTTATAAATTTAATTTATATACACAACCAGATACACACGAGATACACACCAGATAGACACCAGATAGACACACAAACACAAATACACTCACCCACAGGCACACCCACATACGCACACATACGCATGCAAAGGCACGAACACACAATTATACATATATACGGTCGCGTAAACTTACATAAGTATTCGCAAGAGAAGGGGTTGACGTATGTATGTGTGTATGTATAATGCAATAGTACATTATATCATACTCGCTTCAACAACTTTACTTACCGTCTGTTGTCAGAAAATCTATATAAATTTCGTAGATTTATAACTTCAAAATGAATATGTTAAGTATAAGGCTTTATTTATTTTTGTTTTCTTTGAATATTAAATAGCGTTGATGATATATTTGTGAATTAAATTTTTTTATCTTTGAATATATTCCCCGTTATTTAAAATTGATACATTTTTATTTAACATATATTATCATAAATGTAAAAAAAGCCTTGTTTAATTTAATTCAAATTTACATTCAATATTTATTCGCGTGCGTGTACATTTCTATTGAATTAATATAAAGTTTGAAATTTATTTTAACTGTGATAACATAGAAATAAGAAAAATTATTGGTAAATTTTATACAAAATTCGGGCAATAAAAAATTAAACCGTATAATTAATAATAATATAATTGAATAGAACGCTTTTACATTGAACATTAGTAATGCCGTAAATTTACATAACAATAAGCTTTGTGGTTTCGCATATACAAAAAAATTCTTTTTTCTAACCAAATTTATTATGCCTGAGCGTAATTTATACTCATCATCTATAAAACTCATTAGGCATTAGTCAGCAGCGACATATATATTTCCTACCCTAAAGTCACATGATCATCTGACAATAATTCTATATTCATTTAATAATCGTGAAAATAGCTTCTGTCTCTGGTCTCTCATCGTTGATAATGCGCAAGAGCTTCTACCCTCGGTTAAAATTATAATGTGGAAAATAGTGAAAGACCTTACCGAACAGTTTTTCTTCCTTAGTTTGTAACGGAGGAGCGCCCGTGAATGTGCCATCAACGTGTCTCGACTTTACACGTCTCAATGTCATCGTCACCGATATATCTCCAGTCACGTGCATCTTTCTCGCAACCCACGTAGCCCTTCACAACTTAATATTACTTTGACACTGCAGAGCGCCATCTTATTATACTTATTGCGTTTGAGGGTGCAGCGCCAGAAGCGAAAAGAGAAGGAAAGAGGAGCCCGACTTACCTGTCACAGACAGAAATGCGCTAGATGCGATATCGTTTTCTCTTGGAGTAAATTTAAAATTCGTCTTACCCTCGCTGTTAGTTCAATACTTTTCCTTACGTTCTACTATTTTCTCCATTTTCATATCCTATCTCTCTTTCTATGCTTTTATTTACTTTTTTTTTTTTTCATGTTTAGAACGTATACGAGAGAATGACGCACTCTTTGCTTCAATATAATAAGAAAAATGAACGTTATCGAAAGAGTAGCCCAACTAGCGTTTGCACATATATAAATTGGCGTGTAACACAAAATTTAATATAAAAATAACGAAGATAATTTAAGGTTCTAGAATAAAAAAAAAAGGAACAAAAAACTTTAAAATCTTTCACAATCTATATATATATATATATATATATATTACATGATATAATTATATTTTAAATAATTGAATAGTTGAATATTGAATACTATACAATTTCTTCGACTTATACACAATAGGAAAATTATTTTGTGTTTATTGCGTTGATGCAAAGATTTTTCATTAATATGCGTTAGGTATAGTTATCAGATTTTTCGTAAACTATGCTGAAACAATGTTTATTTTAACATTAAATTGAAATTCTACATTGAAATTGATAGAAATATACACTAATAAGTAATACTAATTGGTCAAATAGATAAACTACCAGAAGATACTTTCCAAGTTGATATCCCAATCTCCTTTAATTTCCTGCCAGTCGTTGTACAATTAAGTTATTGAGGGACTATACAATTGCTTTAGTGATGATTCTTTTATATTTTTCTCGTCTCCCAAGTATTATTTAAACATTTTAATTTCAAAGATATTTAAACATAAAGATTATCGACAATTTTATATATATTTAAAATTTTTTTTTATAAAGCCTACTTCATCGATCTTATTCCTCAATAAAATCACTCGTATTATATTAAAAGGTATAAAAAAAAAAAAAAAAAAAAAAAAAAAAAAAAAAAAAAAAAAAAATTGCTGTTAAAGAAAACTTCTCATATACAAATGCTACCTAAATCTGAATAAAACTTCGGTATAAATAAATATAAATACGCGTTGAAATAAAAATTCTCCAATCTAACAATAAAAACTAATTTTGCATTATTATTGTTATTATTCAAAATACTTATATACCATTCAATGTTATCTATTGCCCATTAATTTCAATCATTATCAATAAATGATAGCATATTATCGATAATCATATTATTCATCTCGATTATGACAATAACCCGCATATTGACTCGCAATATATTGCGAATTGGACTTGTTTCATTGACAACACTGTGGCTTGAACAACAATTTCAATGCGCCTAAAATCGCCAGACTGCGTGCGAATAAGCCAGCCAGCGGTGGTAATATACTGATATTATTAACTACTCTATTTTTGTGCAAATTTTGAAATGCCTAAATGCTGGTTTAGCCTTATCGTTCGTTGGGTCGGTAAATCCATTGTGTATGGGTAGAACGTATAGTAGAAATGTATTTGATAGTCTCCTTAGTGGAAGAGGAAATAGTTGGACATGTAGTAAGTATCTAAATCCATATAATTTAACAAAATATTATTATATCCAGAAATGAGGATGAAAAACTATATCTTGCACAGCATTATGTATTGACATATATCTCTTTTATTTATCTCTATCTAGTAGAAATGTGTTTTATTTCTTCTTTTTTTTTTCCTTTTATAAATTAACATAGCTACACAAGAGCTTAGGTATGCGTATTTTCTTAAAGTAAACTTTGCATTGACCAGTTACGAAACTCTTATTATTCCAAACTA
>NW_011948422.1:5436664-5448375 GCF_000503995.2 Ceratosolen solmsi marchali
TTACAAAAATACGCTTGCACATTTTTTTTCTTCATTTATTAAAGTCACATAAAGATAAAAACTTTGTTGAATTCTTTTACTTTCTAATTTCTTGAAATTATATTTTTATAAAAAAAAATTCTAATTACCACAATTATTATTTATTATAATGTTATTAAATTCTAAAAATACAATCATTACTCTTTCAGCTTATTCAAATAATAAGTTTATATGAAATTTATACATATTTGATATTGTTTATAGTTACTAGATTTATCGTATGAATATGAATTAAACGACTCTATAAGTAGCGAATTGAAGGTTTCGGCTCTTTTTATAAGCTTAAATTTCTTATGTCGAATGAAAAAGTTTATAGTATCTGAAATTCGTAATTCGAGTAATTTCGAATGTAATGATAAGAGTTCGTAATATTAATCGAAGATCCATGAACTCGTCTATATTATGGTTTGACATAGCTTATGAAGAAATCGGTAATAATTTTAATAAAAACAAAGTAAGACGTTGAATTGTTAATATTGCATTAATTTTTATTTCATAACATCATAATAAGACATAAATTTATCATAAAAATAATAAGAGCATGGCATGAAAACTTCCAAGCATGTTCTTTGATTTTATTTATCAAAATACGATTTATTGCCTTTACATATGTAAGTGTAGTAATCTCATAACCAAGTCTCATGCGGTGTCTCCAATTTCTTTATGACCTGTAAATAATTTATAAAGTGTTTTTATGTTCTTAGAAATAAAATCGAGGGCATTATTTATGCTGTCTATCGGTATATTCCAATTTACACAAAATCAAATTAACTCGGCTAATAATAAAATGTTTTAATTTCATACATCACTATTTTTCCATCCCTCTTTTTTTTTTTTTTTTTTTTTTCATGAATACACATGCATCATTAAATCTAGGGAATTTAAAATGCATTTAAGAACATAGCAATATCGATTAAGACAATAAGATCAAAGAGAACGACTTTTCTTACTGTTTTCTAATTGTTAATATTTATTCTCTACTGCTTTATAAAAATCATTAGATAATTTTTATATCGATTATAATATTTCCAATATAAACAATGAATGATTTAAAATCCTAACAAAGAATTTTCATCATAGACAATCATGGAATTTCTATACTCCCTTACTTGCATTGAATATAGACAGTTTTCCATGTTTAATCAGTTTAAATAAAATAATAATATTTCACAATGATAATTCATATAATTACTTTGTTATTAAATTTACACTGCCTATAACATATAAATTAAATTTGTTTATTTAATTAGTTTATTGTTAATTTATGTTTATAAAAATTATTGTTATAAATTTTTAATATAATGTTTATATAAAATTATATGTAATTTATTAATAACTCAATGGAATTTTTCGATTAATATCCAAACACTTTTTCATACACTTATCATCGAAATGTATTTTTTAAATATTTACACATTATACGAATATTATATAATGTTAGTGGAAATAAAAAATTAATAAATACTGTTGATCCGTAGATTGAAATAAAAATTAAAACAATATTAGTAATCTTTCGTATTGGTTAATAAAAGAGATTAGAAGAGAATATGATTATTCATATTCCAGTACGATTATACTCTTTAATGAAATCGCTAGAATGCAATATGAACATTGGAATAAATATATATTTTATAAGATCCGTGAAGTTCATTGTAATCAGAAGTATATATTTCTAAAAATTGAAATGAACCTTCTTTCAATAAAACAAGTTAATTATTTCTTTCTTTTTTATTTATTTAATATATCCACTAAATTCGATATAAACATAAATTTAATAAGATAATAAACTTATTTGCAGTATTCTCCGAGCTACAAATAATCTAGTAAATAATATAGACTCTGACTCCATCTATGAGTAATAGTAGAAATTGCAGAAGTAAGGAGAAAGAACAGACTTAAGAATTTACCATCAATCTTCTAATTACGAAAATACAGAGCGCCTGTTAATAGACTACTGAACGTACGCCAATGCATGTCATAAAATCAATAAAAAGGTATGAAAGTGTTGATCATAAATTTGCATTCTACAGCTATATTCTTCGAAGTCATTTTTAATAATAAGAAAAAGACCAAAGAGAAAATTATATTCTTTTACAATTCTGAATTACGAAGAAACGTTTGAATGCATATATGTAAGCAATGGCTCTGTGTGCGTATTTACGTTCGCAAGTGAGTTTATATAGGTATATATATGGAGAGAAGGATCAAGATGTGTTTGTAATTTCTCATTCTATATATCGGAGAAAATGAAATGAACAAGGAGAATAGAAGAGAATACAAGAATGAGAGAAAGAAAAAGAGAGATCGGATGCGAAGCGGATGACGGGTAAAAAGTAACGCGTTATTTCGGTCAGTGATTCGAGTGGCTTCTCGCAATTTTCTTCGTGCACGAGCAGGAAACTCGGCGATGCGTAAAACATCTTGGGCGCTCCATTGCTATTGCTAGTAGAGAGAAAAGGCAGGTAAAAGGGAGATAGAAAAGTATTAAAAAAGAAAAAAAAAAGAAAAAAAAAAAGAAGAGTGGGAGAAAGAACAAGAACGCAGAAAAAGGCAAATGCACATACACCTAATGGGAAGTAAAAGGAAGAAATTCAGATCATAAGAACATTGGGGACGGGGGAAGAGAGGGAATGAGATTGATAGGTTAATTTGGTAGGGGTTTAAAAGGATCTGGCGATTGGTTTAAGAAAGTAAAGGACTAAAGTCAATGAATCGTATAAACTGATAATTTAGCCGAGACCTTATAAGCATCATTTCGTAACCATAAAAATAAATCTATTTTCGTTCGTTTTCTCAAAAATATAGATTTTTGAGCAATTTTTTCGTTATCCTTAAATTGATAGATTAGAAAGGATGTTAAATTTTAATAAAATTTAATAGATAATAAAATTATATTATGCACAAATATAAAGGTGCTTACATAAATACATAACTTAATATTTAATTTGGATTATCTGAATTTAAGAGTAAAAATTTTTATATTTAATATTATCAATGTTATTTTAATTTATCAAGCCAAATAAATATTATTGAATAAATGATTATTACTAGTTCCGTTAATAATAAGTCTAATATAACTTTCGTCAAGGGTAAAAATAATCATTTAGTTATCCACAAACATTCTCGAGGATCAGAAGAAATTATGATTAATATAATGCAATATTTAGAGATAATAAGCTTGTATTTGATATGGAAAACTGTAGGATTGTGCAATAAAATTGAAATAATATATATTTTATTTAATTTTCGCAAACAGGCCAATATACATTGGAAACAAATAAAAAGCTTTGTTATGAAATATTCCTTTAGTTAAAATCATAATAGAACAGATCTCCCTTCGCTATTTATTCCCATTGATTATTTATTTCCTCTGATTATTATGATACAGAAAGAATAACACCGTATGACTTTTGAGCAACGAGCGCAAAGGTAGTAACTGGAAAGGTAAAAAGAGGAAAAAGAAGCGAAGATAGAGGGAAAAAATTAGAGAAATGAAAAGAGGAAAGAATAGAAGCGAAACGGTAAGTCAAGAAGAAAATGCTTCAGAGACGGAAAATAAACTACCACAATGTAATTCAACGCGGATCAATGCTGCGCGTGTGCGTACGTACGTATTCGTATGAAAGTGCAGTTGAGATACTTTGAGCTCTCTTCATCTTGTAGCCAAGCCAAGCCTAGAAGTTAGAGCTATTTTCGATCCAAGCCCGAAGTGGCGGCAAGCAAAAAAGTTTTACGCGGGTGCACGCATACAGTCTCGTTGGCAAAAATAAAGGAAGCGTTAGAAAGAAACGACGCCGCTGGGCGGATGTTTGCAAAATACTGGCGTGGCTGGAAAAGAAAAAAGCAACAAAAAAGAAAAAAAGAAAAACAGAAAAGAAAAGTGTTGGCGGATAAGGGAGAGAGGGAGACAAACAGAAGGTCCTGGCTCGGATCAAAGCCAAAGCAGAGGCCCGATAATGGCCGAACACCTGAATTTGAAAACGTTATAAACAACAAAGGATATAAACTATTTCTTCTGAAAAATTCGTTTTCAAGTGCATTTTACAAAGCGAGGTTAAGAATAAATTTAAGGTAAAAGCTTCACTTTGTCTGAATGACCTATTTTATGACAACAACAACAAAAAAAAAAAAAAAAAAAAAAAAAAAAAAAAAAATAAAAAAAAAAATTAAAAAAAAAATAAAAAAAAAAGAAGAAGGAGAAAAATGAAATTATATGAAAAGACGCTTCTTTATTCAAAAGAAATGCTTCGGGGAAATGGAAAATTCTAATACCTTACTCCAACTGTAAAATCGTTTTTTTTATAATAAAAACTAGATATGAACTACCGAATTTCAAAGTGGTTTTGTAATAAGAAAACGTGATTATTATACATGAAGCTAATAGACTAGACACTGCTCTTCTATTTTGTTTTTCTTCTTTTTTCTTTTTTTATCACAATGTCAATTCGGCATTAATAATTAGATAAACATTAAAAACCAAAGTTATATTATTATACCAAAATCAAAGTTATATTATACCAAATTATACCAAAGACTTTATAGTTTATATTTATAAGATTAAACGAGACTAATGATACCGCTGAAATATAAAGATATAATGTATAATTTGAAATTGTTGTATAAAGTTGAATGGAAAACGTTTCTCACGTAAATGAAGTATCCATAACATGCTGAAGTTACAAACAGTTATTACAAAAAGTCACTTTATCTTCGAAATTTATATCTCTTCCTGTGATAAAATATTTCAGTTATATGCTGAAATTCATTCGAATAAAGTGCTTTTATACCGGAACAAGCTTTTTTTTCTTTTTTACTAGTAATTTAAAGATCGGCCATTAACTCAGTTAGATGCTATTTTCAAAATTTACCTCTCTATATGCTTTTATCATTTTTTTTTTTTTTTTTTTTTTTTTAATTTTTCACCCTCGGCTAATAGATTTAGGAAAATTGTGTATTTTTTCTTCTTCTTTTGATTTTTTTTTTTTATCTAATATTCATCCGCCATTCGTCAACTCATCGTCAAGTGACGAATCATGTAAGCCTATACACATTCGAAAGTATAAATGCGAAAAACCCCGTTTCTATACCCTACGAACATTTCAATAAAACACTTCAAATGTTATATTAATATAAGTTCGAAGTCAATGATTAAAATGTATAATGTAATCAACCATCCTAATGCTGCGCGAGACCCCCACACACATCATCTGGATATTCAACGTGCAGGCGTCAACAATTGGCCTTATACTCCTTAAAAAAAAAAAAGGAAACGATAGTAGCAACGAAGCTATATCAAAGGCAATATCAAAGCAAATACGGAAGATACGCTGTCAGTGAGAATCACTTTTTTTTATTTCGTCCGCACTGGCGGAGTGAGTCAGATGATCGTCCGACAACCAATCGCCGCTACCGAAGCTCAAAAAAAAAGAAAAAAGTGCACGCCAACTTTTCATTCATCCTTTGTGCGCTTTCCACTGCTCATCCCTTTAACTTGGCCTCCCTCACATCATTGCCATGCCTTTGTCGGTGACTCACTACTACTTTATTACCGGCGCGCGCATAATTTTTATACGACAATGAAAAGAATTATACGAGACCCTCTTAAGCGCCGAAGCTCGCGGCAGTGAACTGCATTGACTGCGGCGTGGTAGGGTAAGGTAGGGTGGGGGGAGTGGAGGGGGGGTGGGGCGCGGTAAGTGAGAGTCGGTCGCATTGTCGAGCGAGTAGCGCAAAAAACAAAAAGAAAAAGTTAAAAAACAAAAAAAAAAAAAGAAAACAAAGAACTCCCCGCGAAAAGAGCGCGCTTTTCCAACCTCTTTGCCGTCTTCGAGCTCTTGCTTCACTCCCCGCCATATTTCCGCGGTTCTCGCGGAAGAGTCACGTGCCCGCTGCGAATTTTCTTTAATGCGGGGCTCTCGCTTTACGCGATCCCTCGGCGACGTTAAACGCACCACCCTTTACGAGTCGGCGAGGTTCAAAGCTCACCTTTTCGTGCCACGCGTGCACGACGCCTACGACGTCGAATCGCTTAATTGCCGCGCTCACATACTGTTACCTCGCTCTGACGGCCGCCATCGTCACCGCCCCCGCCGTCACCCCCCACCCGAGGGCTTCGTAAGGGTTTATATTTTCTCACTCATCGTTAATGCATCTTCAATGGGAGGTGGCTTTGGTGAAAGGGTTGCCGTATATTCGTTTGAGGATTTGAAACTTGGTCTCAGAGAGCTCGCTTTCCCTTTATTTTAATCCTTTAGCTCTCGTTCAGTCGGTAGAATTTAATTTGGTTGCTGCTGTTTGCTAGATTAATGGAATCTGAATTCGCGCGTTAATTGACTCAGATCGTTGGGCAAAAATAATTAGACTGATGAACTCCAAAAGTGTATCATTTTGCCATTTTCTTAGCTCATAATCCAATTATTGCATATCTGTGTCAAAGAGGTGACAATAATAGTTAATAACTCGAAGTGGAGTTTAACGAGTAATAAGTATAGTTTGATGAATCGGTGCTTTGAATATCATAGACTTTGCTACGTTTTGAGTTTTATAAAATTTTGTGCCTCGATTTCATTAAATTCATTTGTATATTTTTAAAACTGATATAGAGCATCTTGAATTCTGAAAATTTGTGACCCACATTATTGTGATAATGTATTTGAAATTCAGTGACACGGAAAACAAAAATCTGCAAGAAAAATAAGAATAAGGAAAACACAATTTTGCTGATCAAGTATAGCCGCATTATTTATTTACGTTGAAAAATAATGTTTCATCGTCTCTTGATGCATATTTATTTTATACTTCAATTGACAAAATAGATTATTCAATCATTATAATGCTCTTACATAAAATTGAAACTTCAAATAAATGAAAATTATTATATCAATAATTTGATCGATATTCGCATTTGGTATTTGGTTAATTGAACTTAATACCTATCAATTTTACCTACAAGCACTAACAAAATCTACAAAACCTGAAATCGCTTAAATTATTTTACCCTTTATTATTAACTATATCAATGAATATTATATACCTATTGATTTTAATACCTTTGTAAATTATTCGATTGCAATTTATATGTGACATTTACTTACTAAGAATAGACGATTCAATATATACGCTAAAAATATTGTGCAAATTGCGAATGTCGTGATAGAACAGTGACAATGTACCTTAAAAGCTTCTATTTTCTAAATGATTTCATAGAATACATAAATTTGCAAGAAATTATACCTCACACGTCATCCATCGAACCTATATTATATCTGACATTTCATTGCAAGAGTGAATATATCACCTTCTAATGTAATTCAAAATAGGGAAAGCGAAAGAAACAACAGCAGGGTGCGGAGCGACAATTCGAGAGACAGAATCACCCGTTCCGGGAACGAAGACATCGGCTGCTGGAGTTAGAATATCCCATTAAAATATAACGATCTCACGACGGCATGCAATATAAATCCTCTATGCGTCTTGTTCTCGCATCGCGTGCCTTCGAATCGGCGTCACTGTTGCGATGGCAACGTCTTTCAAAGACGACGATTGCGACGAGCGATATTCATAAAATTATTCGACAATTTTAAACGCACATCAAAGAAGGTGTACGCGCCAAGATGATTATAGCTTTGAGCTCGAGCTTTTATATACAACTCGCAAAATTTAATCTTTTCAATATTCTTTATCGGCCCCTCTACTCTTTACGCAAACTCTAACAAATATCGGCTGTTTTATAAGATGGGCTCTGGGATATTAATTATATCGAGTGTGTTACTGTGTGAAAAAGGTGTTATAAACTTAGTTAAAATATCGCAAGTAATAGAAATTACATAATTATTGTATAATTCAAAATGAAATCGTAATAGGTTTATATGCTTTAAATAAATAATAATAAAAAAAAAAAAAAACGATATTTATACACGTGTGCGTGTGTGTCCGTGTGCGTGCGTGCACGAGCATATGTTCAGAAAAAAGAAAGAGCAGAGCTGTGGTAAAAGTACGTAAGATGTGGGACGCGCAGTATTACAAACCTGATAACACATTAAATATTGCGTACGGGCCGTTACCAAAAAAATATGTTCACGCACACGTTCGTGAACTATATTTCATTGATTATACGTACGTAATGTTTTTGCCGGTTATATGTTTATACATGAGCATTTCTTTCATGCAAGTTGAATTTTTTTTTTTTTTTTTTTTTTTTTTTTTGAGACACGATACGTGTACCGCTGCTCTAAAGAATCCGCCGGATATTATTTAAAAGTCCGAGTGAATTTTGAGAACCTTCCGTCCTTTTATAAAATAGATTTGTCTCCTTCACTTTCAATATCTACATGGTTTTTGATGTAACGCGTATTTTATGATAACGGCATATGGAAGAATATGTTTTCATCGCATATACTGCATTGCTTATATTCTTCAGATTATTGTATATTATTTTATAATAATATCGTAGGAAGACGTTATACTTTTAATGAAATGTTAAAACTCTCTGTTGAGAAAATATATATTTAGATGAAATGACGAAATTCATTTTCTATTTGAAATTTTATTCAGAATTTGAAATATTAAATTTGAAAATATTAGAAAATTTGTCATGGTTTACATAAAAATAAATAATTCAACATTTCTGTTAAATCAACAGATAAGTTTTATAAATCTTTTTACTTTTTATCAGTTCGTTGTACAATTACAATTAATTAATATTATCTACAAATCCGACGTACTTACTTGATGTATTAAATAAAAAATATTAATAGTATAAGTTATAAGGTAAACATTTTTTTTTACTTTATTTTTATTCTCAAATTTAAATTTCATTATAATTACATGGAAATTAGCAATTTAGATTGTATAACAATATTTTATAACAAATTTAAGTTTAAATGCAAAAACTATCGATAACAAGATAATAATTCTACTTTTAACATACTTAAAATTTAACAATACTATATTCTAAAATAAACAATCATTTCAAATTTATATTTTATATTTTATATTAAAGAATTACAAGTAAAAATATATTATTTATAAAATATAGTCTTTTATTTTAATAATATGAAAAATAATAACAAATCTAAAAGTTATTAAATCACAAACAATAATAATTAAGAATAATTAAGATGAAATAATTAAGAAATATTGAATTATAATATGGAATTAAAACTTATTAATTGAAATAATAAAAGACATTAATAAATAAGTTATGCGTATAACGATTTTTCATGCTACTAGATTTT
Source organism: Ceratosolen solmsi marchali (assembly GCF_000503995.2). Classification (NCBI taxonomy): domain Eukaryota; kingdom Metazoa; phylum Arthropoda; class Insecta; order Hymenoptera; family Agaonidae; genus Ceratosolen; species Ceratosolen solmsi. The sequence continues at coordinate 5,445,940 of NW_011948422.1, forward strand.
TTTTTTTTTTTTTTTTTTTTTAACTAACTGCTATTGTACTAAGAAAAACACAATTAAATATAAATCAATAGAGATATAAAACATTACTTGGTATTTTCCATTCTTGAATGGCAAATACAATAAGAAATTAATGTTTTATGTAATGAGGTCAAATGTCTTGAATTTTGACTAATTATCCTAATAAGTATTCTTTCCTTTACGCTACGTCATTATTGGAAATTTGAAAACAGTGTCCTGAAAGGTATAAGAAGAAAGGAACATCTATTTAAAAATAGTCACAAAGATGAATTGGTCAAATGTATTTGCATACATATCTACTTACATTTATTATTCACTTGCGTAAATAAAAATATATAAAAAATAGAATTGTCGATGCGATTGTGAGAAGAACACTTAAATGAGATGATGTACGTTTGAGAATCACTGTTTTGTGATTGCATAAGGATATGGAAGTCACGTAAGTAATGAGGTGATCTTGTGTAGATCGCCGCTTTTCTCGACTCTTGCGAGCTCCTCCTCCTCCACCCCACCCCCCTCCCGCGACAGTCTCGTCGGCGATAGAGCGCTCATCTGACCGTCAATAGTAAATACATACTACCTAACTACCCCCACCACTGATATTTTTGACGCTTGCCTACACAAATGCATATGTGACGGACGATATTTACGTATGCACAACCTTTACTCGTTACTATGTACTTAGAGAATGCGTTGAAAGGATGCTTTGAAGATTTTTTAAAGTTTATCATTTCGTGACAGCCTTCGCGACATTTAATTCGTTATTAAAATGATGAATAGAAAATTCTGTCAGATGTCGTAGGACACGTTTAACAAAACAATAAATTACATAAAGTGTAAAGCATTTCTTTCACATAATGAAAAATGCTAAAATGATGAAACTACTTATCTTAAAAATGTTCAAACAAATGTAACGAAGAATAGAACAATAAATATAATGCAATTATAATATTGGATAGTAGAGTATGATAATAAAGAGCAGTAAAAATCCAGAAATGAGAAATTTTATCTACATCATAATACACATAACGTAGTTTAAGAACAAACAGAAAAGTCATATTCTCAAAATATCCATTTATTCTGAAAAAGCCAATAACTTTTTACAAGCAATTTAAACTCGAGCAAACAAAATATTACGCATCAATGCAATTGTTTTGGTGCTTGAAAAAACTTTAAAGCTTTTATATGCAATAATAGTTTCATCATTAACAGTTACAAAACCAATGGTTTTGTAAAGAAAAGAAAAAAAGACAAACTATATAAGTATATCCATCTCACTCGAGATGTTTAATGTGCACAAGTTAAAAAGACTCGACTCGAATGCTTATGAACTATCGTTTTTAAAGATTATTATAATGCTTACGTTCATCTGCAAAATATTTACAAAATTACTCTTGAAAAATATTTTAAAATGTATTTATTAAGATTATAACGTTACTGTGTTGAATTTTAATTAGACCAAAACGGATATTGGTTATTGTATTATTAATAAGTTTTAAATTTTTTTACCTTAGCCAAAAATAATTAACTTACTATTATAGTTATATTATACTATATACTTGCATAACATTCACTATTAAACTAGCAATCGAATTAATAACAACGATGATGGTACCAATATTGATTATAATTTATTTTCATACAGTTCTAAAACGTGAAAATTTTGATGTCGAGCTTCGTTGACTAAGCAGGCATCTTACAGTTATTCTGTAATTTCGTAATTAATAGTTACGCGAAGTGGCATCTGCCGAATTTCAATGTGATATGATGTAAAAATTGATTTCAGTTTTACAGAAAAAGGAACCTCTGTCACTTTTCGACAGTATTCCTGCATTATATGAGGAAAAAAGGGGGAAGGCAGCTAAAAGCTTGTGAGCTCGTACACCTCTGCGCGACACTTACAAATGTTCACGCATTCAAATAAGCTGACAGCGATCGCTCGGAAAGTCGTTTCCACTTTGTCTATGTCGCACGCCGCGGGAGTCCACCTCCTCTCGCTCTGTCTGAAAATGCTACGAGTTTCGTCCGTTCCACCTCCTCTCGCTCTGTCAGAAAATGCTACGAGTTTCGTCCGTCCCCCCCCCCCCACCCCCAACCCGATGCAATTGCTTACCGAAAAGTGTACGTGTACGACGCCCCGTTGCCTCGACCACTATCTCTTTTCTCTTCTCCATCGGACTACGGTGGAATCGTGAACTCGTTGATGGGCGTGATAAGTGCGCGCGGAATAAACATCGTTGCCGGAGCGTCACGAGAAAGAAAGAGGCGATCCCGAGCTCTAGATAAGAGGATAGCCCGCTTATATGCGCCTACACACATACGTATATATCCTCATCGCACAACTCCATAGCCAGACAAACACACAAGCCCACACGCGGACGTATATATATATATATATATATATATATATATATATAT
>NW_011948422.1:5448404-5455323 GCF_000503995.2 Ceratosolen solmsi marchali
CACATTAGAGAGAGAGAGAGAGAGAGAGAGAGAGAGAGAGAGAGAGAGAGAGAGAGAGTGAGAGAGTGCACGTATACATATATACACATCACATATCATGATGTAAATAGTGCCAGTAAATCGACAAGGCAATCGTTGGCGTTTTGCTATATATATTTAATGATCCAATTATCATGAGAAAGGAAATCATGAACATTTCACTCTTTATTATATTGATGGCTACAATCGTGTAATTTATGATATTGATTGTGAATCGATCTAACGAGGAAAGTAAGTGAAGTTTTGAAAATTAATACGACGTGCAAAAATCATGATAAGGAATTGTTATAAGCGGTGAAATTAATATTATTAAATACCGCCTGATAAATATTTTGAACAGAAAATTCATTTAATTCATTTATAAAAAAACACTTTGACCTTTAATTAAAATTTTTTGTACAATAATCATTTATTAAAGTTAATTGCATTAATTTCTAATACTACCACACTCGTACTACTTATAAGTTGCAAAAATATCAATACAGTACTATATATATATATTAATTGTATAAATATAACTATAAACAATAAATTTTAAAATGCATTCAATTATTTATTATTTATAAATACTTTATAAATTTTAACGACATTACAAAATTTGTTTGAAATTTCGTTCACATATGTTATTTAATATCTGTAAGTCATCATAATATAATTATTTTCTAAAATAATTTACCATAAACATAATTTTTATTACAACATTTTTTTGTACTTTTTTCATCATTTTTCAAATAATTTTAATTTAAATTTCAAATAAAAAATATTATATTTAATAAAGATATATGTATATAAAATAGTGAAATATGTACATTCTTAATATTTTATATTATAAAAGCGTAAATTACTTTAAATATGTAAGATGTGATTAGAATTTCTGGACAAATATTTACTCGATATAACTATATATTTCTCAATAACTTTTAGTAATATAATAAAATAATTATTTTTTTATAATATAATTAAATTTGCGTTTTATATTAAAATAATATAACATGATTATTTTATATAACATACAACAAATTAGATATTATATATTTTCTTATGTAGAAGAAAAAACTCTTGTACTTCATCAATTCTTAAGTATATTATGAAAAATGAGAGTGCTAAATGTTTACATAAATCACCTCATTATGAGCAAAGTATTTGTCTATGTGTAGGAAGTGTTTAAATAAATGAGACACCTACGATCAAATTAACTGATTTACATCTTTTAAAATATCGACGATTGACAGCCATCTTAGAACGTCATATATTGCCGAACCAAAAAGATTCTATCTATGTGTATTATTTCATCATTGAACTGTACATTCGACACATACAGTGTTAGTAGGCGGTAATAAATGATGACGAAAATACGTTTGAGACTAAGGATAATCACTTGTGACGCCACACCGTACTAAAATCAGAAAATTAATGCAATAATACTATTATATATAATGCTTCAAGATCATTTAGATATAACAGTTACCATTTTTATTTATATATTTAAGAAGAAGAAGAAAGTGTTTGGAATTATTTTTTTATGAAATAAGCTGTAATTTTAATTATTAATTATAAATTATGTATAATTACAATAGATTTATAAATGTAGGATTAGTTATTTTATTGTACCATTTATGTATTCCAAAGCATTTAGTTTATTAACTTATTGTACTTATCTATTGAATTTGAAAATTGAAATAAAATTATTTTCCATTGATTAATTTAGCGTAAAATAACGATCATCTAATTATAAGTTATAAATATATATATATATATATATATATATATATATTCAAAATTAATTTATATTTGGGGGTCAATTTAAGACATGTATATTAAGTTAATAATTATATTCTAATATTCTTTCTATAAAAAAATATTAATTATATATAATTATCTGAAAATACATCAGAAAATAATTAGAATTCACAATGAGATTTTTAATAATATGGAAAAAAAGAAAATTATTCAATAAATGATTGGATATTTTGAAATATTATTTTATATATTAATAAATAAGAATTCATCCTTAAAGAAAAAGATTAATAAATTATTTCAATTAAACTTAAATTATAATTTTACTGATATTTAAATATTCGTTTTAATTATTATTAATTTTTAATTAGCTTACTTAAAAATTAAATTAAAATGCATATGAATATTTAACTTAATTTAACTCCTCCGTATAAATTATAAACATATTTAAACTCAAGAAAATAAGTAACACAAATAAATTATACTGCTTCCGTAAATAAAATGTAATTTGTTACTAAACTTTTATGTAAATTTATTACTTCACTTCAGTCATAATAAAACCTACAATTACATATGAGCTAAGGTATTACTCAAATGTTCAATAAAAAACTTTTACAGATTCAAAGTAAAACTTTTTTTTATAAATTTACTTTTTTATTGTTAATAAGCCGAAGATAATTGATTTGAGCAATTATAATAATAGTGAATTATTAGCTATTGTAATAGTCTGCCAAAGTATTGCTTTACTCTATAATTTAGTTCAATACTTTTTTTCTAAAATTTTTCATTATTTCTATCATAATGAATTGTTATTTCAATTCAGACACCTATTTAAAAAAAATACATATTTCTTATGGTTATTAGAAATTTTCCTTACTTCTTGCTTAACTAATATAGGATACACGATTTCGGCAAATTTGAATATTTCCCTGAAATAATAAATTTCAAACGACGAGAGAATCTTGCGTGTAAAATTAGTCAAATACTATTTTAAGAACTTATCATATATTCTATAAAATGATACTCTTTTGTTAAATATGAAAATTATATCTAATTAATTAAATGTTTTTAATATAGAGAATCGTTAAATAATAACAGATTTTTTGTTATATAAAAATTCATTTATAAATCTACATCAATAAGTTACATTGGTGATAGATAAATTGGTGATACATAAAACGGTAGAAAATTAAACAATTATTTTTATGTTGGAAAAGAAAAATTAATCTAAAAATTCTATAAATATTTTTTAATGCGGTATGGATATATTTCTCTCTCACTGAATTATTTAATCGTTCCTTTTTGTTAATAATTACCATCAAATGAACATTATGTCAGAAAATTTCGTTAAAAACAAAAAAAAAAATAGAACAATGCTGTGGTTGGAAAATAATGAACATCCTTATGTATAGAATGATTTAATTGTATTAATAACAAAAATATACATTCGCAATTTCATTTTTCAAAATAAGACTACGAGTAATATAAAAATATATATAATCCTGCATAAATGGGTAATAATAAGAATGTGCCACACTAAAAACATATTAATGAATTCTTTAAAATTTGTTTAAAATTTTTTAAATTATTCTCTAAAAATATTTCTAATTAAAACATAAAATACATTAATTTAGTTAATTAATTCAAGACAAAAGATCTTGTATATAATGGATTGTATTTTCATAAAAACGTTGACATATTTCTGTAGATTTACAAAAAGTAATTCATTAATAAATTGTAATGCATCAAGGCAAATATAAATAACTATCATTAGAAGTTATTTTATGAAAAGAGATAAAATTTAATTTACAAAATTCGAGTGAAATGAAAATTAAATGTATAATTAACTCGCTAAAGTATAAAATGATGTTTACATATGAAACATTTACAAATAGTTCCGTTTAAGAATTATATTCATGTTCCTTTCTTTTCTTATTAGAGATCTTAAAAAATATGAAAACTCTTACCATACGCATAATATATGATTTCTAATAATACTTAGTTATGAAAATACTTGAGCTGCAATAATTAATAATCTTTCATGAAGAGTGAATTCTTCGTATTATTTAAAATAAATAGAAAATTTTACATCATTCAATAGATGGGGTTATTTAAATATAAAACATAGTTTTACATTGCAATCAATGAAATTGTTTGTAATATACTTAATATACTTTAATGATTATTGATTTTATGAGCAAGTCACTCACAATTATACACTCATAATTTTTTGTAAATAATATGAGCAATATTACTTTTTTTTTAAAATCTGCTTTAAAGCAATATATTCCACAGGTCTAAGGCATAAGCTAAAGTTCTTTAGATAAAAATATAAAACAAGATATAGCTTTTTTTAGTAGCATAGTACCTTTATTTAAAAATAAACAAAAATATTCTACTCATTGCATAATTATATATGTTCCTTACGTATTATATCTATATATCATACGACATTCGTAAGTCGATTAATATATTTTGTATTGATTATTGATTAGTATATCTATATACATTTTTAAAATAGTTATATATTCTACCGATTTTTTATTATAATGACAAAGCGTGATAATTGAAAGTAACAAGAGGTGCTGTCAAAGAACATAAATCCTGAAATCACTATTTAATAAATAATTGAAAATTGATTAAAAAAATTTGTCTAATGAATTTTACAATTACTTAAATTCTGTATATAAATCTTTCCATATATAATTATAAATATCTGAAGTAAATTACACATACACACACACACACACACACACACACACACACACACACACACATATATATATATATATATTCAATAAGATATTCAATATTTGCATGACTATATACGATATTTGGCCTGTAGAGTTTATAAATATTTTGAGTACTCAATTATGTTAACAAATGTCGCGATGATTTAAGAATGATATATTCAACAATGAATGCACCTGTTCTATAAAAGTAAAATAAGTTAATAAAAAGTAAAAATACAGAATGAACAAGCACGTAAAGAGAGGAGGAGCGAAATAGAATTAAAATTAGAGAGGAAAGAGTAACAGGATGAGCAGTAAAGTAAGTTATAAATATATATTTTTTTATAAATTTCTTCCATCAGCTTATTCATTAAAAAAAAAAAAAAAAAAAAAAAAAAAAAAAAAAAAAAAAAAAAAAAATTAAATCCTATCCCTTTTTATGCGCGCGCGCACACACACTCAAACACGTATTCACGCACATAATCGGCCACTCGTGCATTTGAATAAAAGCTATATATCCTAAGCATGCATATTCTGCATAATTATATGTGTATTAATACGTAAAATTATTCATAATCAGTTTGAGGAAATATATGCTCCGACAAAATTATATACATACATATTAATCTGTTTTCACGTGATAATATATCTGTACATTTATTCAAAAGAAATCTGATATATTATGTTTGAGCGATAATGCACCGACATATTACAAATTTACACAAACATGCTTATAGAAATAAACTCATGTGCATATAGATGTAATTATCGGATTTAAAAAAAATAAATTGAAATATGTGAACATTGACGAAAGCACAATACTACGTATAAGTACAATAATAGATAATTACATGGACATATTTGTAAAAGTCTACATAGAACGACATATATGAACCACCACTAGCAAACAAGCTTTCCAAACTACATAAAAATGTAATTCAAACACACTTGTTTCGATAAACATGCACAATAATAGCCATAAACAAAAACCTCCAACAAACAAACACGTATGTATATGCAAATGCCCATAAAATCACACACGAAGGCATGATTATAATTTGTTTACAATTCGCGTCTTTCCTCGTGTTCTTCATCATTGATCTGTTGGGTGAACGTGAGAATTCACCGGATTTACACGAGTTTTCCATGGACTTGAGAAATCGATACTGTGACCGAACTTGGTTGAGCTCAAGAATGAAGTACAGACGTCGGATCATCGTCTCGTGCCATCAGCATGCTGCAGCTGTGTTGCACCCGCTGCTAGATTTTCCTCCTGTGCAATGGAGGGAAGAGATTATCCTGCAGCGAGTAGCGATGGCGCTGCTTACGCGGGAAGTAAAAGTTTCATGCTTGGTGAGACTTACAAAAGTTTCGGATTCGATGTTCATGCGATTAAAGTGTATATAGTTTACTTCTTACATCTGGGTCGCATTCACGATATTCAGTCGGCCTTATGGTATGGTATTTACGTATCATCCACATGGATTATCTCTTGGGCAATGCTTAACTCAAATGAAAATTAAAGGACCGAATTGACGGCATTTCCCGGTTATTGATCGAGCGAGAAGTGAGCTCGCGCGTAATAGTTCCTGACTGATGGAATCCTTCCACTGACCTTCCCACATGGAAGTGAAAAGGCCTTTCTTTTTCATTTATGACGTTGAAAATGATAGTTAACGGATAATAGGATATAAAGAGGTGACTCTCGTATAAAAAGCTGGGATAAAGTATAATGACAAATAGTAAGTAATTATATTTGTCTACTTTTTGCTCACTTATTTGAATAAGCCGCATATTTATTATTCAGTTTATGCAGTTTAAGATAAATAAGGGTAGTTGCTTTTATAAAGTTATAAATTGCATCGTATATTTCTGAGAAGACTTGATGCTTCATAACTTAAGACATTTGAATTTGAATTTGAATTTGACATTCGTATTTATATGCATGGCAGAGCTAATTAAAAGCCCACACCTCGTGATTCGCCAATATTCGATAATACTATTATCCGAATCAATAACATCTATTATTTGTAAGTATTATTTGTCATAATTTTAATATAAGATTCATGAAACTATGATACTTGTTATCTAAAAAAAATAATGTAATTATTAATTAGCATGGTCATAAAATAAAGTAGAAAATCAAAAATAAATCATTACGATTAAAAAATTGCAAATTATCCATTAAATGATGAATGAAAATTACTGGAGATTTATAGTATCGAGCATAGCAGAGATACGAAAGATGTTGTAGAATTTTATATGCAGTGACGTATATCCCACTATTATTTGGATGCTTAACAACATCGTTTATCTAGATCCTGTTATCGCCTAACCAACAAAGTTTTCAAGATGCATTAAGAATACGCAATTTACAAGTTCTATATTACATAATCGATGCTCACCTCTCC
>NW_011948422.1:5455353-5458371 GCF_000503995.2 Ceratosolen solmsi marchali
CCCCCCCCCCCCATCCCCCCATCCCCCCATCCCCCCACTCCCACCCCAACACACACACACACAAACTCGATATTAAACTGAGCTGAGTGAGATTGAATTAATTGGAAGAAACTTTAAGAGGATGAAGTTAATTCCAAGTTTGGCACGACATATTATATTGAAATGAAGTGTATGGTGATACTGCATTCGAGAACATCGTTATAAAAACAAATTGAAATTACAAATGTTTATATCCATGAAATTCCTATCATCATCGCTTCCAATAAATCATAATACGCAATCATTGCGTAATAACGAAAATAGAATATTAATAGTCAATTGCACATGTAATGCGAATCCCACATTTCCCTTATCCCATTGGCCTCATCGGCGGAGGGCAATTAAGTCCTGAAAATAAAAATAAGTCATAAATCGATCGATAAACAGTTCTTTATGAATCAATCATCATCGCGTCAAAAATCTCCTCATGCATTTCAATGAGGCCTGAAAGCAAATAATAGGATTTGCCATTCTCGTACCAACTACCGCGAAAATAGACTCCCACGTTTCATGACAACAAACATTGTCCCATACACTCACAATATAATGGAATACATAATGAATTTCATCACCTCGTTCCCGCATCGAATTCTCGATAAAAAGCCGACGAAGGTGCTCGCGTCCCCGCAGCGCTACGAAAATCAAGCGTACGCGCACTTAACAATCAATTACGAGACGCGTCTTCGCCGAGATACCCGCGGAACTTTCGAATGTGCCTCTGCACCCGCGCGCGCGCGCGCTCACACACACGCGCACACACTTACATACTTATATAGGTGCACACGTGCGCTAGCTCGTTACAAAATTAAGAGCGAGAAGAGCGCGGGGATGCGCATTGTGTTGTGGTGCCGAGCGCATTTATCCGAGCGGCATCCCGCGAGTCGGAGTATCGCAGCGCCTCGGCCATTGCGCAGTCGCCAGACAGCTGCAGATCGATGTTGGGCCGCTAAATTAGATCAGCCGAGGAGTCGGTGAGATTGCCTAAGTCGCCAGCAGCCGAGAGCCCCCTCGACGGGGCCCCGACTTGCGACTTGCAGCTGTACTTTGGCAATCCGAGATTTGCCTCGCTTCTTGGTCAACGCGCACTCGAGATCCTCCAGTGCCGTCTTCTTTCACCCTCTCCAGCAGGCGAGACTTCCTTTTACAAGCGAAGGCCTGCATGACCCTGGCTCCGCTTGGCAATCTCGCTCATTTCTACGGATATCCATCCTTTCGGACTTTTATATTTACGGGATCGAAGTTTTATGACTGGCTGCCTCGCTACTCCATGGAGTAAGCCATTCCGAGAGACTCGAATCTATCTCGAACCCTTAACTCTTCATTATCCTTGCTTTGATGCTTACACAACGGGGAATATAATATAATAATATGCTACGAGATGGACAATGAAAGGAAAAAGTTAATTCTCCAATTACGCTATCGAATATTCATTGTAATATCTCTTGGCAAACTATCAATTTCTGTCGTGAGCATAAACTTTATAATAACGCTTATTTAGCAGATAGAAAAAGAAACAAAAAAAGAAAACAAAAAAAAAACAAAAAACAAAAAAAAACAAAAAACAAAAAAAAACAAAAAACAAAAAAAAACGAAATATAAATAAAATTATTTATAAATCAAGATATATTAGTGAAATTAAATATGATATTTATAATGTTGGAATGACTGTTCCAAATTCTTGTATATCCATATATTTTGCGTGATACATTCAATCGTAAAAAAATATTTCAAATATTCTTTCTCGGGTTAAGGACTTTTATTACGTTAGAGATCTGCAATTCATTCATGGGAAATTAAGATAACTTGATGATTTATATGCACGCCACTAAATAGCATTAATTTAATTATTTATACAGTTACGTTGAATTCACTAATTAGAGAGTTATGCATTTTAACGTATATGATAAATTTTATAAAAATCATGCTCAAGGGAGCTTTAATATTATCGATATATATACAAATCCACATGATATGAATAATTTATAAAAATTACCGTTTAAATGAACGAATGAATTGAGAACATAATAATATAATACTAATGCGATAAAATTTATTCGAAATTTAATTATATTCAATGAATCAAAAATATTATTTGTTTCGTTTTGTTTAATTTTTTATGCAACTTCAATTATGAAGCCTTCCATTTTTATTATTATTTTTGTTTTTGTTTTTTTGTTTTTGGCAATCTTTTATAACCTCGGGCATTATAAACGAAATTAGTCAACGGACATATATTATATTGACACTGAAATTGTTTTTTCAGCAAAATAGCCAATCAACGTAGAAATTACGTTTTGTGTAATCTATGTATATTACAAATATTATGTCATATGAGTTGTTATATAAAAAGAAAAGATAAAAAAAAGAAGAAGAAAAAGTTGTGTATAAAACATTCAAATTATTTGGAATATGAATTTAATAATAAATTCGCAGTGACGTATAATGTAAAGTATTTAAAATACATAATTCATTGCCTATTTAAGCACTATCTAAAAATATTTTTGAAATTAATTTATAGTAATACATTTTCATTTCATCCCCTATATCATAATATTGCAACTGTCCTACGGTCAATATTTTCAATACACTTCAATGAAATAATAAAAATCTGTGCGAACGTAATAGTTATCGTAGTGAGAAGAAATGCGTAGGCGAGTAAGGGTAATGGCTTGCGGAAACAGCTGTGCCTGCAATATCCATTAGAGAATATATTCACCGTTTTAACTTAACTTCTTTCAATACTTAGACATACTTAGACATACTTAGACATTTTGCATGTTGGTGCAGCGTCTGTGGGCAAAAATTGATCAAGCGATTTGTGGGTGGCGGAGGGGGTGGCAGATTGGCTACTGTCGGCGCTGCGATTTCTCGCCCCAGCGACAATAGCCCGTGATTGTATTTCATTTATTTTTATTTACTATTTTTTTTCTTTATTTTTATCTCTCTCTCTCTCTCTCTCTCTCTCTCTCTTTCTCTCTC
>NW_011948422.1:5458456-5536381 GCF_000503995.2 Ceratosolen solmsi marchali
ACGCTCGCCGATCTCTCCGTTGAGATCGCGGGCAACTTGAGCAATGAGAATATCAATAAAGATCGTGTCAATGTGACGGGGAGCGCAAGCGCATCTGCATAGAGAGACCGGCAAGGAGTCGCTTTCTACATCGCCCTCGGGAAATTAAGCTATAGAGAGCGCATGTAGCACTCGTGGATGAATTTGATCGTAAGATATCGCGTAGCAAAGATGGAAAAAGGAACAGACTCGATGGTGAGTTTCAGAAGCTGCGTTGCTTGAAATATCGATAATAGATTTGCGTGAAGTCTGGGAAAATTCTGTTTCATCTGGGGAAGGTGATACTTCGAAGTACAGTTTTATTGCGATAGGTGCATTATTACTTTTACTTCTGACGTAATAGCGCTTTTAAACATATAGATTATTAAATAAGCGCCGTTTCATTGGAATAAGGGAAGTTATCCTCTAGTGCTACGAATTTCTTAATTTAACGAGGATTGGCATTTCATCTATTAGATATAGGCGTCTCTTATTAAATTGAACGTTATCAATAATGACTACGTAGTTTGCATTATGAAAATGTTAAAAAAATCCTTCAAATCGACTTGATATTGTAGTTAATTTTAATTTCAACATAATGTGATATCATCTTATAATGACGTAATGCACTACTTCAATATTTCCTTGTCTTCAATTGCTTTTCCTATAAATAAACATTCGGTTTCTTTCGAAATAAATTTTTAAGTGTAGATGCTCGGAGTATTGTTTTTGCTACGGATAAAATTAACTCTTTATCAAAAAGTCAGACGTACGCAGAATTTATCTAATTAAGCTCCCAATATCGTATTCAAAGATGAAGATTATTTTCATTCGTTTTCATTAGTACTACACTTACAATAATTATACCTAAATTGACATGGACGTGAAACTATTATTACGCTATTAACACTATTACGATTAGTTTTGTAATTACATGAATCATGATTTGAAGTCAAAGTAGTAGACGCGTAACAATTAAAATTTCTACGTATTCGAAGGAAAATCTTTTCATTTGATATCCCTTAGCCGTGCTCTCAATTACAATTGTATTCCAATACTCGCGAATAAAAACTCTAATAAAATGAAAAATACTATATACATCATTTTTCCACATAACATGGCTTTGTGAAATGAAAAATATCTGTATAAATGTGTGTGTGTTTGCGTGCGCGTGTGTGTTTGCGCGTGTCTGTGTTTGTGTGTGTGCGTGCGCGTGTAAAAGATTTTGCTGGCATCAGCGATGGTTGTATTATTAGTATAATGACGTAAAGTAATAAAATATACACGATGATCGTAATGTATGAGGAAATTCATTTAGTGCGATATATCCCAGTGTGTAAGAGAGCAAGAGAAGCACAAGTATATGGCATCTATGTAAAAAGACGTCAAAAGCTGCTTGACAAGCCTAATGAAAGTATACTTACAATAAGACGCGTGGCGAAATATACTTACCCCCCTCTTGAGTATATGACTTATATATTCTTACATGCTCAAGCACATAAACTCGCATAGGTAAACTCAGAGATGGATACGTACAGATGTAAGTAACCGTGAGATTGCCCCTCTATAGCTGTACAAGTATATCCTGAGTATAAGCAGGAGGCTTAAACGGATCCTTGTTCGCCTGCTCTTGCACTGATTGCACCAATCTAACGCGAGAAGATCCAGCGCCAAGAAATGCATGTCTAGCTCGCATATGAGAAAACATAAAAGATTTTTCTCCTTCGCTAAGTATCTCCTCTGGTATCTCTGTAATCGTCGTACGTAAGCCTCAATTATAAAATGATAAAATTTTAATACATTATACCTATGTAATAATTACATAAATTCAGATCATAAATATGATCTTGAGTAACGTCGAGTTGTACGTTGCATATATGCTTTTATCAATCGAGAGAAATTTCTACTTAAATTATCATTACACGGGAAACTTGTTTACCTTTCTATATATGTGTGTATGATTAGCTATCAATGACATATCGACATGCATAAAGTTGAAAAAATTTGGATTCGTTTAAATCAATTTGATTTTATTGATAAATAATCATAGCAACATTGAATTATTAACCTTTTGGAAACATAAAGGTACGAGCAACAACAATACTGACAAATGGTCTACAAAATTTACTGCAATAGAATGAAATCTCATTAAACTATAAATTATAAATACCAAATTTTAACATTATTATCGATGCTTATTATTATTAAGATTATGAACGAGTGTATTTATTTTCGTATAAGTTATGAAAGTTTGTCGATATAATTAGTATTTCTATAAAGCTATTTTATAAAAGCAAGTATTGTAAAATTTATTATTACAATTTATATCGCAACAAAATTATATATCAATACATAATAATGGGGTATAAAATTAATCATAATTTAATCTAATTTTATATTAATCTTAATCTTTTTAGTAATTTTTACTTTAATCCAATTTATTTATTCTCTTCTTTTTATTTTTAGTTTAATCCACAAATGTCTCTATTAATGTATTTATCCATATAAAGATACATGTTTGTGTGTACAATATGTATACGTAAGAAGGCTTGTTAAGCCTTAGCAGTATTGAGTAAGATTTTATTTTTAAATAAAGTTATAAAAGTTAAGCACTGATAAGAAGATAGATAAATAGATCAAAGAGCTCTTTTGAGCTTTCTTTATACTGTTAAATAAAAAAACTTCCAAATACACGATCTAAAAAGGAAAGGAAGATAATGAAAGTGTAAGTGCAAGTGTAGAGAGGAAACAACAAAGAAACAAGGAAGATTGACACGATGTGTTATGCCGGCAGTTAGGGGCTGGGGATCGTGGAGAAGAGCGAAGGGGAGAGGGGAGAGTGTATATGTCTGTACGCGCGCGCGCGCGTATGTATGTGTGTGTGTGTGTGTGACAGAGAGAGAGAGAGAGAGAGAGAGAGAGAGAGAAAAAGCATTATCGTGTCACTCAACATCATAAAAACGACGGATCTACTCGAAAAAGAAGCTAGATAGAAGAGAGGGAAAATGAGTCGTGCATCGCTTGTCTCGGTTCTCACAGGTAATCATGCATTTATATCATATAATTGATGTATATAAATAGCGTCATGTATTGTGCCATCCTTTTTCAGAGCTATACTAATAAAGCAATTCTTGATATATAAATTACATAACCTGTTTTTCCTTCATCTCATTATATTCTCGATTAATAATTAAAGTATTATTATGGGATTACACTGCAGCCATTTTCGACAAATGTATCATTACAAACTTTTTATGTAATTACAAGAAAGGTTTATTTAATGAGACAAGTACGCTGATTATCGTTTAGTGAATTCGTTAGTGAACGCGTTAGTCGTATGCGATGTAATTTTGTTAACTTATCGAACAATTATCGTCCTGGAATTTTGACGCATTTCCCACTTATGCACGTGTTAATATTCGTGTGATTTTCACGCTGTTTAATTAATGCATAACTGTCGGAAGTTTATTACGATCAAGACTTTAATATTTTTATCATTAAAAAGAAAATTTTGTATTATTTTATAAAACATTGATTTGCATGAATTTCGCCAGTTTTGCTATTAATTTCGTCAGACTCACCATTGAGCAAAGACTTAAAATGCTTATAGTGGGAGGTATATATTTGTCGCCCTAGATTTTGCAGTTACCCTTTCATTTAACTTTGTTATAGCGCATAAAATATACGTGTATATGCAGCTATAGTGCACGACTACACACGCGCGCGCGCACACATAATCGCGAACACGACGATTTGAAATAGAGAGGGTATGGGAATCCTTTGCCGGTAAGATGTTGCTATAGACAACTAGTGAGTCAAGATCTCTCACTTACTCTCACTCTCCCTTTCTCTCTCTCTCTCTCTCTCTCTCTCTCTCTCTGTGTGTCCGTCTTTCACTATCACTCTCATTCTGTCTTATTTGCGCGTATGTATGCTTAACTCGAAGGTCCGCCCCCCTCCCCCTAACCGACGCCGTGAGATGCCAACGTATGAACACTAACATTGCCTTCGCGGAGCTAACGATAGATTCACCGTCATGACACAGTTATAACGATCTTCGCTGTAAATCTTCGCTAGAGTTGCACCAAATCCATGATCTAATGCTACAGACAGAGCCGGGCAGTATATAAAGTCGATTACGGCTTCGAGTTTGTCATTCGCGTTTAACTCTGCTTGCACACTGGTGCTTATAACGAAAAGGGCGTTTGTGTGCACCGTTAGTTATAAGGGGACTCCCTTACGGGACTACCCTTTTATTTATTCTCCGGAGAGAGAGAGAGAGAGAGAGAGAGAGAGAGAGAGAGTAAAAAGTTATAGCATTTTCAGATTATTAATTAATTCGTCAGTCATGGAGAAGGTGAGAGAGACTGTTTAATGTGTAATTATGTGAGAGCTTCGAATTAACAGCAGAAACATTTTATTACATCTATTTTTCATAAAATTATACATATACACGTATATATTATTTACTGATATAATAAACTTTAAATCATTATTGATAATAATGTATATTCCCTAAGCAGTTTGAATACGCAGATGTAATTTGTCTATGATTTATAATTGCGGATGAAAAAATTCTTTAAAACATAAAATAATGATCTATATCGGTTGTGCAAGAACAATTTATAATTAATGGCACTAATGTATCATTATGTAGACTAATATTTTTAAATTACATGAATTATCGTGCAGTTTAGCTATGTATTAGTGTATACTTTATACCCTCTAGTAATGCTAAATTATAGTCTTTTTAAAAGAAGAAAATAAGAAAATTGTTCAGGAATATCGTTATTGTAAAATCAAATAAAATCCAATTATATTACATTTAATTGAAGTTTATTATTATTTTTTTAAATGAACGTGACTTAATGTATTTTTGTGACTTTCTAGATAATATATTTAATGGGAGTATTAGCGTTATGTGTGGCACGTCCGGAGCCACCGGTAAATTCTTACCTCCCGCCAGGACATGGTGGTGGCTTCGGCGGTAGCCATCCGAACGGCGGAAGTCCTTCTAATCAATACGGACCTCCAGATTTCCAAAGCGGTAGCGGTCAAGCTCCTGGTGGCAATTTCAACGCCGGCAGTAATGGTCGGGGAGCGCCATCGAGTAGTTATGGCCCACCGGGTTTTGGTAATAACGAAGCCAATAAATTTAACGGAGGCAGTAGTGTGAATGGTGGCGCTGAAAGGCCGCAGGACTCTTATGGTCCACCGGTAAGCGGTAGTGATTTCGGAGGAAACAGAGGTAGTGCTAGTGGAGGTAGAATCAACGAGCAACCTCCCGGTGGTAGGCCTTCTGATTCTTACGGGCCACCATCAGGTAATACTGGACTTGGAGGAAGAAATACCGGCAAACCGTCAAATTCTTATGGGCCACCCGAGGCTGGAAGTGGATTCAGAGGTGGAAATTCGGGAAGTCGTGCGTCTTCGGCTGGTAATGGCTATCCGAGTGGAAATGACGGACAAACGAGACCGTCGGATTCTTATGGGCCTCCTCAAGGTAGCAATGGATACAGCAATGGAAATCCCGAGAGATCGTCCGCTGGAAATGGTTTTGGCGGAGGAAATGCCAATAGGCCCTCCAACTCATATGGACCACCGACAACTGGCCCACGCAATTTTGGTGGTGAAAGAGCCTCTGGCAATTTCGGAAGCCAAAGTGGTTCTAAGCCATCGAACTCGTATGGATCGCCTTCGGGAGGAAATGGATTTGAAGAAAGGAATGCTCAACCATCGAACGGTTATGGTTCACCATCGGAAGGAAATAGTCGGCCATCGAACAGTTATGGTCCACCGTCGGGTAGAAACAGTCAACCATCGAGCAGTTACGGTCCACCATCAGGAGGGAATGGATTTGGGAGGGGAGATCAAGCTCAACCCATAAATAATTATGGCCCACCGTCAGGTGGAAGGGGATTTGATGGAGGTAACGCTCAACCTTCGAATGGCTATGGCCCACCGTCAGCTGGAAATACACAGCCATCGAACAGTTATGGTTCACCATCAGGAGGAAATAGTCAACCATCGAATAGCTATGATCCACCATCGGGAGGAAATGGATTTGCAGGAAGGAACGCTCAGTCATCCAATACTTATATTCCGCCATCTGGAGGAAGTGAATTTGGAAGAGGTAATTCTCAACCATCGAATAGCTATGGTTCGCCGACGACTAATAATGGTAGAGGATCACAAAATGGTAATGGATTTGGAAGCTCTAACGGAAGACCATCGAATAGTTATGGTCCACCTTCCGGTGATAATGGTGGCGGTTTTGGTAGCACAAGTGCAAATGGAAGACCAAGCAGTAGTGGCAGTTTTGGTGGTAATGGTGGATCAAACGCAAAACCATCCAACAGTTATGGTCCACCTTCAAATGGATTTAATAGTGGGGCCAATACTGCCCAAAGTACTAACGCCGGTAAACCGTCAGGTTTGTACGGACAGCCGTCAAATGACAATGGATTTAGTGGTGCAGGAAGATCTTCATCTGATGGATATTCTCAAGGTCAACAAACTAAGACTGGAAATGGATTTGGACAAAACAGCAATGGTGGCCAGTCAGCAAATAATTACAGTCCTTCGGGTGGTAATGGATACAGTACTGGAGGACCAACAAGCAATGGTGGTGCTTCTAATACCGGAAGTGGTAATAATGGATTTGGTGGACAAGTACAAGACAGTTACGGGCCACCACCATCGGGAGCCGTAAATGGCAATGAAAATGGTTACTCGTCTGGTGGTCCTGGAGGAAATGGACTCGATGAGGGAAATGACGTAAGAATACTTATATATTTTTAATATTACTGACTTTTAAATAATAATGAAAGAAGATTATAGTTTTTTTTTTTTTTTGTTTTTGTTTTTTCTTTTTTTTTTAAATCGAAATTTTTCATTTACTATTATTTTAGGAGCCGGCGAAGTACGAATTTTCTTACGAAGTAAAAGACGACGAATCAGGTAGTAATTTCGGACATACAGAAATGCGTGATGGCCATCGTGCACAAGGCGAATTTAATGTTCTTTTGCCAGATGGCAGAAAACAAATTGTAGAGTATGAGGCAGATCAAGATGGTTTTAAGCCCCAAATTCGATACGAAGGCGAAGCTAATGCCGATGCCGGCGGTGCAGATGGTTATCCCTCCAGCAATGGCTCGGGCAACAGTGGAAGTGGAGGATATCCATCTGGTGGACCATCCGGAGGACAAACTGGTGGACAAGTTGGAAATGGTAACAATGGCTATTCTACGGGTCCACGCCCCAATTCCGGTTTCAATAATGGTAATTCTGGCTATACATCCGGTGGTCCCGGGAATGGAAAAAATGGCCCGAACGATAGAGGATTAAATAACAATAATTTTGGCAATAATAATAATGGTAAAATATTTATTGAAAAGCGATGATATATACGTTTTAATTTTTTATTTTGATAAATTTGCATAGGTTATCCATCGGGCGCACCAACTAATAGTGGATTTAATAATAATAACAATAGTAACCGCAACCAAGGTGAAAGCAGTGGTTATCCCACTGGCAGTGGTGGTGATGCTGCGAGCAATGGTGGATACCAATACTAATTGCATTTTGATCTAAGACTTTTTATGCATTATATAATGTATATTTTGTATTTGCATGTCATTTGTCATGAAACGTCAACATATGATTGTATCAGTATTAATTCAAAAAATATCATAACTTTACAAAAGTCTAATGTAATTATTTTTATAATTTTTCGCTGTAAATCGTTTATTCAATCTATTTTGTACGCTTGTGTTATTTATTTTTAAAACAACAATACTCTTGATAAAAATACTTGTAATATCCGTAGTAAAAAAAAAAAAAAAAAAAAAAAAAAAAAAAGCAGCCGCACTAGTAATAAAAATGTGGTTACTCGTAAAGATATGTATTTTTTATTTAACAATATCCTTTTATTAATTCGTTATATCTAAGCTAATTAATTTATTCGACTATATAGACTTTAGGCTTTTGCTCGAACAGATGCAAATGCATGCGCGCACACGCACACGCTCACATAACAGACAGACAATATGTAACAACATTTCCAACTATAATGATAGACTAATTAATTCATTATTTAGCATCTCAACTGCTGGGAATTCCAGTATCATCCGTATTCATGTCTATACAATTAAATTCGCACTCTTTATCAATGCTTCACTTATCCATCTAAGGTTAGAAGAAAATACGTATGGGATGAACGTGTAGACGGCACCTCTATATGATTGTTTGGTTCTTACGAAAGATCTATATAACTAGGAGGAAAATAATCGAGGAGACTGTGTCGCAGTATAATCTATTTCATAAGGAAAAATAAACTGGTATATTGCAATTTCACTTGTCTATTACGCGATTCATAAAGTTAATACTACAGGCACATGCAAAAGTGCAAAATTTCATAGGAAAACTTTTTTCGGCTTTTAGATGGATTGCTTAGAGAATAGGCAATAAGTCGGCTAAATTTTGGAAGGTATTACATTAATTATCACAAGCAATTTCAGAACTCAAACCAAATATTACTTAATACCCAATTTCAAAACAAGTAATTATATACACGTATTATTTAATACACAATAAGTCCTTATAATTCTCATTGAATATTAATAAGCTAATACTATTAATTTAAACGTTAATTGCTTTTATAATGCATAATACGAACGGGCATAAAAATGATTAATATAAAATGAAATTTTGAAATAAATAGTTGCAATCTTATATGATAAACTAGTGCCGTGGAGGAGGCCCAGACTGCTCAATTATTTGATGGCACCACAAAGCAGGAAATCGACCCGTAAAATCTTGCCAGACAAATGTTTAGTCTGGCGTCATCAACGCTGACACCAATCTGCGGTTTTCTTATTAAATGCAATCGCACAGTCATTTATATTATAAATGCGACAAATTACTGTATTTTAACCTTTATTTCAAAGCATCATCCGCAGCCTGGAACCCCCAAGTGTATAAAACGTTCGATGTTTTCTGTGCGGCCTTAGTACTGATTTTTCTTCCGTAGTTTGAAGCCTCACTGCTATCCTCATGAGTTTTAAGGTAAGTTTTTTTTTTCTTCTAATTGCCATAAATCCTTACGAATGAAGAATTACCTGTGCTAAGAAGATATTTTCATATATTATCGCATTTTCATGGAAATATTATTTCTTTATGACATTACGGCAAGCCTCTTGTAATTGTAAATATGAAATTCAATTCACTATAGTGCGAAATAATACAAAATTATTATATATTAATGCACACTTCATATATTAATATAATATAATTAACTGATAATGTTGATGTGTAGTGAATTATCATTATTAAATATAGTATCAGCGTATTATACTCATTAATTAATTTATTAAACTATATTCTGTCTCTCTAATGTTATTGATATTTATGGTTAACATTCATTTTTAC
The DNA here is from genome assembly GCF_000503995.2 of Ceratosolen solmsi marchali. Lineage (NCBI taxonomy): Eukaryota > Metazoa > Arthropoda > Insecta > Hymenoptera > Agaonidae > Ceratosolen > Ceratosolen solmsi. Next base: position 5,467,904 of record NW_011948422.1, read on the forward strand.
TTATTAAAAATCATTAGTTTATAGTTAAATTCTATCTGACTACTATTACATTTGTATTCAAATATTTATCTGCTTATCTATTTATTATTATTATAATTAAATATTTGAATTTATACGCTGCTCGATATTTGTGTAAAAATAAGTATTATTAAATAATACGAGTCACAATTATTTCATACATAGTTATTTAATTTATTAATCGGATATATAGTAGTTTTTTAAATTCATAATTAAAGACTGAAAGATCGAAAAATTGAATATACGTTATTCTTAAATTTTAGATATTTAATATACATTGCATTATGTGAAAAAAATTCTTTAATATCTGTCGTTGTTTAATTAATTTAATACAGAACGAAGACAAATATTAGTATTTTCTTCAGGACCAAGTAAATTTAGGAATTTAGTAATTTAGAATTTCGTAACATAGTAAACAAAATCAAAACTCAAACAAGCTGTAATAATTATTATACTCAGCTTCATGAATTGCCTATTTTAAATTTCATATTAAATTGAATAAGCTTGATTAATTTATTTAAAATTAATATTAAGTAATAAATATGAAATTAAAATTTTAAAATATCTTAACGCAATAGTAGAACGTATAATGTGGAAAGAAGTAAAAATATTCAATCAATAATGTAAAAATGTAAATTAAATAAAATTTATAAAATAAATATCCTTCGCCATTAACTGTATTAAAGAAATTATTCACTATGATTACTCTAAAGTTGCTGTAAATATGAATAATAATTTATTAACTTTGATACGCTAATTTCAGAAATCTTTGTTTCGCTTTATTTTGCTCGGATTAACAAAATCTCGCAGACAGAAATGTAGGGCCGAAGAAGTTAGTTATTCCGAAATCCTTTAAGGCTTTTAATTTAACGTTTCTTTATCGCCCATAAGACAGTTAATTACATTCGTACCAATCCAGTAAATTTCATCACATAGTATATTTCGTCCAGCTGTTTCTTTCTTTTGTGTCCCTCTTCCAGCGTTCGCTCCTCTCTTTCTCTATCTTTGGAAATGCCAAGCGCGTTTTGCGCTACCCTTTGCTGATCTCGCTGCTCGCCGACTTTCTCAAACCCAAGTCCTAATTAACTTGGAATCCAGCGACTATGTCAAATATTTTCTCATACACATAAATACGTGCGCATACGTGCGTCCATAGCGCAAGTGCGCATACAAACGCGTCGGCACAACTACCGATTCCCCCAAAGGGGTTTAAAACTTACATGTCACTTTCTTTTCAGGCACTGCTTTTATCGACAATGCTAGTCGCGACATGGAGTAAGCCGCAAGGACCGGCATATCTACCGCCGAGTGCCTCCCCCTCGGCTCCAAGGCCACAGCATGGCCATCCAGACGAATGGGCAGGGGTATGCAATGTCCACCTCGTACATTTATTCGGCTAATTAACTGAACCTCCGACAACTAACCAAAGTTATCCAGTACACTATGCAAAGGCGCCCTTCGTGCCGTTTATATCTGTCGTAATGCTAGCATTTAGAAAGTGGGAAATTGAAAGTTCCGCCTGATCATCGACCGACATATTTTAAATAGCTATTGTTCATGAATTAACATCTAATGAAAAAAAAAAAAAAAATGACGAAGTATCTTTTAAAATACGTATTAATATAAAAACAAACAGACGATAATTTAAGAATAAAATACTTCTTATCGCTGTACTTTATACGAGTATACTTTCATATATAATAGAATAAGGATCCACCGGAGATTAATTCGCATGAAACAGACGGATGAATCGTAGAGTTTGCAAAAAAAAATATTTCCAGACATTTCATATACCATACTACGTATAACAGCATTAAGTACACAATCATTTATTTCAGACAAAGTTTTTATTATTTAGTTTATTTCAAGAGATTTCGAAGCACCCGTAAAATAATTGAGAGAAGAGTTTTCAATTAAAATATTATATGCTTATAAGTAATAATTGACGAAGAGAATTTTCATAAAATGTGGAATTTAATATAATTATTGTTCATTAAAAATCTTCTTTGTTACAGAAACAATATTCATTATTTAAGATAAGAAAATTAATTTTTTTTTTTCAATATTTACAAGTTTATATGATGAAGAATGTTATTACACTAATAGCAATTACTTTTATTATAAAATGTTCAAGCTCATTAAGTACAATGCAAAGTTTAGGCATTAAAATAACTACTTTGAAGTTAAATAATTATAAGAATTAACAACAATGAAATTCTTTATAAATTAACATGGAAATATTATACATAAAATATAAAGTTTAAATATGAATATTATTAGAAGCAATTTTTATCTCAACGTATTTTAAGCTTTTTAAATATAATGCTCGACATATCTTGATTTAATAAGGAAGAATATGAAAGCTTGCTTTCTTCAAAATAAGTCGAATAAACAATTGTTATTGTTTGTTCGGTGCTTAAGCCATCCAATAATATCGTACAATACAAACATGAAAATCCAAAAAAAGCGTAAGTAAAATGATATTTATCTCCTTCCCTTCGAAATGAAACAAAAAGAGATAAAAAAACAAACAAACAAACAAACAATAAAGGAACAATCAAATAACGCTCGTAATAACGGAGAGGAATAAATTTCACAGGATCCAGTAAACTACGAATTTTCCTACGAAGTTCAGGACGCAATGGCTGGCCTGGACTTTGGCCACAGAGAGATGCGCAAGGACGACGAAGCAACCGGAAGTTATCACGTTCTCCTTCCGGACGGTAGAACACAATTCGTCGACTACGTGGCCGACGAAGGCGGCTACAGGCCAATAATTCGATATGAGGGTACGGCTTCGTACCCCGGACCATCGCCGTCAGGCGGTGCCGAGGGATACAAATATAGAAAAAAATAATTGAAAAATAAAGGATATGCCATTATTTACACATTGTAGTGGTTGTTTACATATTAGTTTTATGTTCTCTATGTTAGGTATTTTTATGTATGAAAAATCTTTCTCATAATGTTCAAAAGTTGAGTGCAATGCGTATAATTTTTTCATGGCCTTCCCAGAAAAGATAGAGAATAAACATTTGCGGTAAAAAAAAAAAAAAACAAAAACAAAAAAAAACAAAGAAAAGAAAAGAAGAAAAAAAAGAAACAGAAAGAAAAAGAGGGAAAAAGAAAAAAAGATTATATGCTTTGTCACCATTGAACATTATTTATTAACAGCCACTTATGTCTCCGTGCTTGAAAATAAAACTTTAGTTGCTTCTAGATACGAGTCACAAGAATTTTCAATCTAAATAATAATTTGGAAAAATCTGACGAAATCGTTAAAAAAAAAAAAAAAGATTGCGTTGCACCTATGTACATACGAATTACTCTTCCAAAAATAAGATAAAATATTCCATACCCGTATCGCTCATATTTATTAGCTGAAACGATCAATTATTTGCCGGACGCATAAAGCATCAGAATGCGTATTAAAAAACCGCCGAAAGTGTCAAGCGGCAATTTATGACATTTAATAATAAACAGCCTGTGCACCTCGTTCACATTTGTTCTTCTTACCACTTTTTCCTCATCCCCCTCTTATTAATTGACTTTATTTAAGCACCTCTTGCGTCAGCTGGTTCATTGCCTCGCTAACTCTCGCTACAGTGACCTTGGTAGTATGAGGGGCTGGGAGTGCGGTGAGGGGGCGACGGGAGGAGAGGAGCAAAGAAGAAAGAAAGACTGATAGTGAAGAGGAGGGAGCGAGCGGGCAATGAAGAGAAAGAACGGGAAAAGAGAAAGAAAGATTATACATTCGGGAGTATTTGAACGTGAAAGTTACGGCAGTGCCGGGTTCTTATAACTTATATGCGTAGCTCGAAGCGGTAGAGATCCTACATCAGGCGTTATTCGTTGGATAAAAAGGGGCGAGACCAAAATTTGTTTTTTCATGGGCACATATAAGCGTCTCGGCGATAAAACGAATTGCACGATGAGGCATTATAAGTGTAATTGCCCGAGGAGAAACAATGTTCGAACGCCCGTCAATAAAACTTTTACTCGCGATCTTTTCGATGGATGTATAAATACACGTAACTATAGATTCTGATTACATATTCTGCATACATTAAATACATAACACATCGTATTTTTCGTAAGGATACATGTAGTGTCCAATATTTTCTCAAATGTAGAAAAGACAAATTTCCTTGAGCAAATTTAGTAATTTTTTTGTTTAATAGAATTTTTAACAAAAATTTTCTGCATTAATCATTTATTTCTTCATCCCTTGCACTATTAATTTACTAAATTTCAAATAAACTTTTGCATTAAATATTAATCTTATATTATAATGAATTTATACGTATTTTGAGAGACTTATCATTCTCATCTATAATGTATTAAAAGTGTTAAACAATATTATTATCATTTCATAAATTAGTAGAGCGTTGCAGTCCTATTTATAAATTCTTCAAACATGTATAGAATTAAATAATTTATTATTCCCTACTTGGGGATAAGCAAATAAGTGGCAGCAATTAAAAACAAGCTTTATGTATAAATATATAATAAATATATTTTTTTTTTTTTATCATTTTTCTTTGATTCTCGAACAAAATAATTAATAAAGCTTTTCGTTTGATATTTTATTCGATTCTAGTTGTCAGGAAAATAGTCTAAAAGTTGTAAAGAAACAATCACACAATTCATGTATCTTACTTCTCATAAAAAATATCGTATGCACAATAAGTGAAAATCATCTAATGGATGGTTGAATCACTAAATACGGAATTCCACTGATTCACATGTAAACGTATGTACATATTGTGGTTCTAATTTTCCAAATTACGCGAAGATTTGTAACATTAGACAAGTCAAAGTTGAAGTAAACTGATATTGTTTTTAGACCGCAAAACGTGCACGCCACTAATGTGACGAAAATTATATGCTCCCATATACATTTAAAATAATTTAAATTATAAATCGAAATTGCATAAATATCTACGTACCAAGAAAAAAGAAACTCAACAACATAATTTACAATTTTCTAGTATTGATAAATAGTAGAGAAAGGTCGTGAGATTGAAAATTTTTAAATTTATAATGAAATTTCATTCTCATTCTATCCAGCATCATCATTTCTATCAGCTTTTTAATTTTTAAAAACAACACAATTTTCTAATGTCTTTCAAAGTTATTTGGAAATAATTATAATCTCTTGTTTCGTTCAGCTTATAAAAGCTTATAAAATATTACAAAAAATATCAGGTGCTATATTGTATCCTGCATATATAAATATCTCTTAGAATATATTTCTTAAAAAGAACTTGTGCTAGTTAAACCCATAAATATAAATTTTAATGCATAAATAATAAAAACCTTTTTATGAAATTACTACATTTGGTTTTGATTATAAGTTACATTAGATAATTTACAATATGCATATTCAATTAGATTTTTATAATTGTGAAAATTTAGGCATTGAGCAATCATATTAAAAAAAAAAAAAAAAAAAAAAAAAAAAAAAAAAAAAAAAAAAAAAAAAACATGAAAATTAATATAAAAATTTATGTATTTTATAAAGTCAGTAAAGTTCAAGAATTTTTATCCACTATATTAAACCCTAATTTTGCTGATTGTATATTTTCGAAATATTAAACACTTTGAGCGCAACATGAAATCAATTTGCAAAATAAATTAAAAAAGTTTTTTCTTTGACGGGTTGAGAATTTTAATGAAATAATGTACGATCAATCAAATAGATGTATATAATATAAATAGGTTATTTTTATAAATAATAATAGTGGAATTGCGTGTTCTCGGCAAATATACAGATACGTTTCTTAGTAATATTCTTACCTACACTTGTAAACACTTAACTTTATTCTAATGAGTACATTGTACGCAAAATACACTCATTAATACCCGCCAATGAATTAAAAGTTAACTCCTTCGTGGATATATTAATTGCAATAAATTTTGTTATAATTCAGTTACATTTTAACTCGCAGCTTTCTATCGGCCACATTACTCTTTATTACGGAAAAATATATATATATAAAGCACAGAGTACAGCAGAATTGATCATGATCTATTATAATAATAAGAATAACACAAATAATTGTTTTTCATCCCATTTTCTGACTTTTATTATATAATTTAATGCTGAATGTTATTTTTGAACAAACGGCTATTATTTCTGACACGGTGAATATCGTGGCTGTATTGTAATTAATTTCAATGACTATCACAAAATCCAATTAAAATTAAAAATCGAAAGGACATAACGAAATGAACGCTATGGGTTGCAACGTCGATTCATTGAGGAGCTCCCAGGTGCGGTTGTTATGCCGTCCTCTTGAAAATTCAATCCGCGCTCGTAAATTTCGGGAGTATATTATTCGCAACACGCGTCGCAAGGATTCAGTTTCTGCGTGCCCGCGCATCACGATATATACATGTATGGGTAACATCGCGATAAACATCGTTGCCGTATCTCAGCACTACTTTAACGAGAGTTGTACACTGGCACATAAGTGTGCATCGACGTACACGAGAAATGTCCGACTTGGTGAAAAATCACATCTCGCTGTGCTGAAGTAAAAATCCACTGATATCGAAGAAGAATGATTAATGCAAGGTGACAGAGATATCCATGGTATTAAAGAAGTTTGTCATTGAAGCGTTGAAGTTCCGAGGAGGTGACTTTTCATACCGCGTAATTTAACAATATAATTGACTTTCGTCCTTTTGTGCATAAGTATTACGATGGGAAACTTTTACATGTCAAGGTATACATTTCTCATATACGTAGATGGCCTTACATAAGGAAAAAATAAACGCTTAAACAGTATTTATTTTATAAAGGGTTAAGAGATACTTAATATATCTTACAAAGTCTTAAAAACTCAATATTAATGCTGAATCGGTATTTTGAATAATCGTCGATTCCTCTTGTTTTCAGTTTTTTTGTTTTTTAGGTTTTTTTGTTTTGTTTTTTTTTTTTGTTTCTTTTTTTTTTTTTTTTTACGCGCGCGCAAAATGAACACATTCAAAAGTTGATAATTTAATTTTTTTTAAATGTTAACGGTTTGAATAAAAAATTTATGCGTGTTGTTCATGAAACTTGTATGGTATGTAAAAAAGAAGACTTGGATAAAAATGAAAATGAATCTTACAAGTTGAAATATTTTATAAGTGTACTTTGCATTACCGTAGGCAATCCCATACAAATATAAGATCTGGCATCAATAAATCATCAATATACAGATAAAACATTTATTTTCATAATGATGAGCTTAACTTCAATTTATTAAAATGTTTTTTACATTAAAATGAAATTAAGGAAGATACTATCGTTCTCATGACAATTGATAATCTAGCCAATTGATCAACAATTAATCGATATTTATTTTAAAAATGAATAATAATTATCTTCTTATTATGTAAGAAAAATTCGATTATACTTGGTAAAATATTTGGTTAGTAAATAATACGAATGCATTATATTTATTAAATTGAAAAGAGATATTTAAAGGTAATTTTGTATGGAAAATATCCAACATCCAAATTATCAAAAGAAATATGCTTTTATAAAATAATATTATACTATAAGTAAGATCATTATTAAGAAATATTTTAATTTTTTAAACCTTCAAAAATTGTAACCTACAGTTTTCTTGAATATAAGATTTTAAAATTTAAATATGAATATAGAAGATTTTTCTGAGTTATTTTTAGTTAGTAAAATTAAAAAAGACCTTGAAAATCGATAATAATATTCATAATTTATGTGCTTATGGGATTGAGATTTTGATATGATTACGAATTTATTCCTAATATATAAATAAAAATTTTAAATTATATAAAAAAAAAAAAATAATAAAAGTACTTATTGTCAAAGATAGATATTAATTTACCACATGTTCTTAATATTTTTTTTTTATATCTTTATAATAATTGAGACTGACAAATAGCTACGGTAACTATATGTGTAAAACATTATCTATTTAGTCTCATCTAAAACATATTTCAGTAAGAAGCCAAACGACTTAACTACTCAGTCCTAGAAAATTCTTATTTTCATTGAATTTATAAAGCTTCATTCTTATTGAAATATTATATAATAAACATTTCTATCTTATAATATTCCTATATATTCATATTTAATACTCTATATCTTCAAACACATGGTTCCATAAATTTAAAAAATTATTTTCTAATGATTTATAGCTCAACATTTGAGCATTTGAGCTAAGATCATTGCGATTACGCATGTGATTTGTAATCTAATGTGTAGTAAAAATATTAAATAAATTAAATGATTTTATGAGTCTGTGCTTTAATAAAATTATATATAATTTTAATTTCATGATATATCGTTCTAATAATTATTGATCATAATTATTGAATAATTTCATAATTGTCAGTAAAAGTAGGCCTTAACAGTCTATATTTCATTAATTACGTAGTTAAGAAATAAATTTAATTTTATGTAATACGTCTATTAAATGTGATCTTGAATACATATTTAATGGTTTTTTTTTTTTTTTTTTTTTTTTTTTTTCCCTTTTTTTTTTTTCTTTTTCTTATATATTTTTGATTAACCTAACATAAGCATATATATGTTTTTTTTATTAGTTATTATATGCAAAATTTTGCTATTAGGACAAAAACGTTTGGCCAATTTAATTTATCATTGTGAAAATGAATATTTTTCTTTTCATAATATATACCTTGAGAATTGCAATTTTTCTGTATTCAAGACGAAGTAAAGTTTATTATGAAGTTTCAGTGAGATTCACTTTTGTAAATAAAAGTTAAAATAAAATAGCAAACGCAGCTATTTGAGAGTATGAGTTTTAATAATGTTCTGACAAAACATCTCAATTTCACGAACGTACATCAAATCTTAATGAAACGTCAGATCCCCAATGGACTTATCAACAACAACAAAAACAACAATAAATAAATAAGTAAATAAACAATTATGAAATAAACGACATCGAGCCTGAATATCCTTAATCCAGCGAAGCCGTGTCTTGATTAACAATCGGGAACAATAAAAGTATGAAAGCTTCGGCTCACAAAACCCAAGGAAGGACTCGAAGATACGAGACAAGCGTGGCAGCATTTCTGATGTAACCGCACACATGCTCATAGAAGGATCTCGCGACTAGAAGCGTCTTGGTTAATGTAAGCATCGCATGTATCTCTGTTCTCCCTCGATCTCCCACTCTCTTTTTCGCCATGTACGCGCGCGTGATGTAAGACAGAGCCGAGGATGCTCGGCTTTCTTTTATTTACGCCCGCCCGCTCGTATTCTGAAGTACGAGTTACTTGCACAATCGGAAGCGCAGGCTTTAACGGTGGAGGATAGTTGCATTCATTGTTGAAAAGAAGCGAGCGCCCGTGAAGAAGGTAACTTGAGATCGTGGCGAGGTCGAGGAGATCCTCTCGTGCCTTCCTTATCCCTATGGCTCGTGCTTCCAATCTAATCAAAATACTAATTTGATAAGTACACAATACGGATCCGTACTTCAATTGATTCACCTAATGCGCAAAACGTCTACTAAAGTGGTTTGTTACATGTCAGGCACGAATTAGATAAAGTTTACTTACGTAAGAATTGGTATATGCGGAGCCATTTGGAAGTAACGACGGCGACGGCTATATTATTTCAGTCATCCTCTCCCCTGTACTTAATACTCCATGAACTTACGACGAATACACCACTTTGTTCTATAAATTGAAAATGAAAAAAAAAGGAACTTAAATGACACCACTTGGAAAGAGCGTTACCTTTAATGTATTTTTTCGAAGCTAGGCGGGCGAAACGTATATGTACGCGTTTGTAATTATTTTATCGCAATGCGCATACTCGATCAGTCATTAGGTGGACTGAATGTTTCAACCTATAATATATACAAAGTTATCGATGAAATAATAAAATTTTCAAAAGAGAGAGAGAGAGAGAGAGAGAGAGAGAGAGAGAGAGACTCTAGAGATAGATAATAGTTCAGTTACTTCATATTTATCTACTCTATGGTAACTCATTTATTATAATATTCTTTATTTTGCAAAGCTTATCTACAGTACATACATAAATGTAAGTTTTGTTGACGATACTATGAGCTTAGTTAACTTCTATTAGTTGGATAATCTTTAATACATTATATTTAAAGCATTTATAAAGCCGCTAATAATTATAATATTTTCATGCTCTGGCATTAAATACTTTTATTGATTTTTGAAAATTCGCTATTACTCCCTTTGATTTACTGACTTTCCAATGTCAGAATAACATGCCCTTCGTCATTAATATAATTTCTTAAATAATACCACTTATATTATAAATTCCGATATTCGTATAAATTAAAATTTATATTTATTTCAACTAACTATAACATATTTACAATCTCATTATTTTCACCTTCTATAGTTTCAACAACTCTTATTGAATGTATATTTCTCAATCTTTAAGATTTAGATTTATATCAAATGCCGATTTTACCGTAAACTCGGAAATTTACTGGTAATATAAAAATTCATTGCTTCATAGAATTACGTTAATATAGATATACAGTACTGAATATAAATATAATCCTTTGTTTGTAAATAAATTTTTTTTCTTTCTTATAAATATAATATCTATGCAAGCATCTTTTCTTATAATACAGTTTAATCTAAGATGTGGAGAAGAAAACAAACTAATAATATTTATTTTATAATAGTATTGTCTTTAGTATGAATAAATTTTAACTTTGATCAAATATTATTTATATAAATAAACATTATATAAGACATTAATAATATGATAATATCAAATGACAATCAATTATTGATTTTATTGAAAAATATCTTAATATGTAATCTTGTGTCTATATCTCTTCTCTTCTCTCTCTCTCTCTCTCTCTCTCTCTCTCTCTCTCTTTCTTCCGTCCATTTCATCCTATCTGTCCATTTAAAATTTTACATTAGAAATGAAGATTCTTGTCGGACTGTTAAATTTCATTCAGTTTTATAATCTTTTAATACATTATTTAATATATTTTATTCATTTTATTTTTATATTATATAGATATTATGTATGGACAGCAGATAGAGTATAATTCATTAGTAGATGTAATACAAATATATAATAAAGTCATAAATATTTATATATGCATTCATGTATATATATATATATATATATATATATATAGATATATAATGAATATACTATTAAAAGAATATACATAGAATAAAATACATTTTTAATATTCTTATATTTCTTTGAAATCAATATGAATTAAATTCATAGAAATAATTAATTTTTGTACACATATCGCATGGTTCATTACATTTTTTATAATATAGTCAATAGTCTAATTGATTTATTAATATAAGGCAGAATATATATTAATATTGAAATTATTATATTCAATTGCTTATTAGCCTTGAACAAAAGAAATCAAACCTTTAATTAATTGAAAGTTCAATAAAGCAAAAACCTAAAATTATGCATACATGCGTAAGAAGTTAACAACTAATTGCATTTCTTCGTATATTGTTAATTAACTGTATAATTAGTTTAATAAAATTCACAATCTGATATACTACATATCTAATTTCAGCAGTTATTTTCCCTGTTTGCCCTTTAACTTTAACTATCCCATGCATTAGTTAGTCATGTATATACAAGTAGTTTCTTACCTTTAACATGTGATAATTGTGATACAATACAATGTACAAAGGTAACTCGATCATCATTAATAAATAGAATGAGAAAACATGAGTTGATAATAATTACTAGTCTAATTATTACTGATGTGTAGAGTGTAAAATGTAGGCGGAGGTGAGCCTAATAATTTAATAATTTAACTGAAAACTTTTTTTCTAATACAACAGAGAGGATGTATATTAAATATTTATACGAAAAACATAAGAAAATTTGTTCAATTTCAGAATATAATATAGATTCGATATTAAATGATGCCAAGAAAGCTAAAAATCAGACATTTTATTCACACAGTCCATGAAATCTATAGACTGTACACATAGAATATGTGTACTATGTATCTAAAATCAAGAAAAATTTTAGCTGAATTTCAAACTATAGTAGTTATAATAATATATTCTTTATTATTTTTATTGATTATCATATTGTGATAATGCAAATGTATGAAAGTTGATGGAATTATAGAATTGAAATGCGTGTAATATTTTTGGATAATTATTACATTTTGAACTAAATATTACAATTATTGTTACCAGTACATTGTATAATATTAAAATAACAAAGAAAAATAAAAAAGAATAAATGCATTTAGAAATTTAAATAACTACTTTTAATGAAATAGAGTATTTTTTTAGGTAGAGCAATTACATACGAATATCTCGAATGCAAAGATTCATATATAAATGTGTTTGTGTCTGTGTGTGTGTCTGTGTGTGTGTGTGTGTGTGTGTGTGCGCGCGCGCGCGCGCGTGAGTGTGCATATTTAAATACTGTAATTACAAAATTTAAATAACTTTAGTTTAAAAAATCTATTAAATATCCAAAAAAATAATATAATAACAATATATAATAAAAAAGTCGTGATTGATAAAAATATAACCAAAGATGATTTATATACTAAATCAAAACAGCTAATGGTGCAAATATTGAGAGAAAACATTTTTCTTGTCATAACAAAAACATAATTATAAATATTGATAATATTAATAAATTAAAATATAATATAATAACATTAAAATATTATGTATTCTAATGAATTTATTTATCATTTTAATAATATAATAATCATATTTTTAAACAATTAAATCAATATATTAGCTTAAGGAAGATGTACACTATATTCTAAATCAGATAATAAAATAAATTAAAAAATTAATTTTATAAATCTTCTTCCTCTAGCTCTGATATTCGTAAATAATTTAGATTTTATGAAAGATTACAAAGAAATTGCAGAAATTTAATAATATGAAACAAATAAATAAAAAATATTTTATTACAGATATTAATATTATATTATATGGCTTATTTAAATTATACAGATGTTGAAATTTTTTCATATTTTATTATAAAAATGACTATTAAACAAATATTTTTAACAAATATAATAATAATATAAAATAATCAGATTATATAATATAAAATTATATATAAGTACAACCGAACAAATTCATATTTATCTTAGTCCATTCGTTTTTCATCCTAACTCAATATACCATCCGTATTATCGTTGTATAAACAAGGCAATATTAAAAATATTATAAGTAAATTTTCAAGGAAAAAATAAAAACTAAAAGCATATAATATCATACATAAGCATTTTATTTAGAATAAAATTAGAAAAGTAAAATACGTATAGATAAACTAGATTTATTATCGGAAGATTGAATCGAATTGGTCTTAAGTGAAATAGGGTAAGACCAAATATTCTGAATGTATTTAGGAAACAATGCACCATAGTTGCGTTCCTGTGGTAATGAGGTAATGAATATCTAAGTTTGTAATGCTAGTTATATAATACGATTATATATATATATATATATATATATATATATATATGATTTACAAATTATAATGCATAAGTATGATAAGTATTGATTAGTAATAACTATTTAATATAATGTACTTATTAATTATAAATGTATGTAAATTCATATTTTTATAAATTTTTATGGAGCAAAAAGACTATCTTAGTTTATATTTTCAATTTCTAGTTTATTATAATTAGCCGAAGAAAGCTAGTGATTTTAATTAATAAGTAAATCTAATTTAATAAAATACATTACTCTGATAAACGTATTTAAACTATCTTTTTATTCTCATATATTAGATTAAATTGATTAATTAATGAATACTTTAATTATATAAAAATATGTTTAATAATAAAGTTATAAATAATATATTTATAAATTATAAATGCAATTATACAAAATTATAAATTATAAATATAATAGAGACAGATTATAAATTAAACATGTAATATGTAATATACAAATTATAAATGATCAATTATTAGTGCTTACAATTCAAATAAATAAAGTTAATTTACTAAAAACATAAAAAAATTCAAAATATCTGCTTTAATCTTGTTATAAAATTATAAATTATCCACAGTTAACATTACTAGTTATCGAATTAAATATGAAAATTTTCTATTTTCGGTTGAATCACTTTTACTTATTAGCAATAAACAGCATGCATAAACGAGGGAAATGAGTGCGTAAAGTACTTTTGTAATGAAAAATTTTAAAACGCATGCGCATTATCGAAGTATGGATAAGACTTTCGTGTAGAAACAGTATTTGCTGGAAGACCAGTCACTTGAACAGCGGTCGAATATAACAAAAAGAGATGGACAAATATTTCGAAAGGTATCTATTAGAAAATTAATTGACCGTCTGCGTGCTTACGAGATGATGAAAATCAATTGATTTTGCAAAAAAATGACATCACGTGTCTTAATTATTCATAAACGGTTTTACCAATTTATAAAAGAATACAAAAACAAAACTTTATAATATTACTTAGTTTAAATGTTCATTGATTTAGTTGGGAAGATAGCCTGAACTTACATTTGTTTATTTCTTTACTAATTTCATTTCTAATGTAATAAGTTATAAAATGAGAATTTTAAGTATTAAATATATAATTTAAAACTAAATTATAGAATTGAATTAAAATAAAAATAGTTATTTTCCCATAGACAATGTAATAAATAAAAATTACATACACAATTAAATGGAAAATCTTTATAAATTTTGAAAATCAATAAGTTTATTCATGAATTTATTAATAGCTAGTAAGTATATAATAATAATAAAAGATGTATGATAATTTGACAGGTCATACATATATATTATCAATAAGAAATATGTCTTAATTGCTTAAAGTTGTATTTACACGAAATATTGATAATGCATAGGCAATTCTTCAGGGGACTGAAAGCGAAACTTTCAATTGCTTGTAAATAACTAAATATATCAGTAAGAGAACAAATACGGTAATAAAAAATCTACATACATAAGTATACACGTACTTGATCATAGGTTTTTAATTTATTTATATAAATTTATATAAATATGTCGATAAATCTTTATTTAAGAAACATTATTTAGATAGTAACGTTGTACCGTTTTTTTTTTCAAATAAAATTTGGAATGTCTCGTAATTAAATATAAGAGTACTTGATAAGACTTTAAAAGAATTTATCTAGAATTTAGAAAGAAAAACAAATTATCCTATTTATAATAATTATACATTAAACGGTGTATCACATAAAATTATATATTGAATATTAAACTGTCGATAGAAAAAAAAAATTATCTATATTTGTTATTGATTCAATTCTAGTAAATGTGAAATACATCTGTTTTATATTATTCCAAATACTGACTCTAAATATTTTAAAAAAAATTTTTATTTATAATAAAAATTACCCTTTGACTTAATGTAAGATAGAAAAGCTTCTTAATGGCAAATGGGTTTAAAATTTTATATTCTATACAAAGACACTGTATATTATATAAAAATAAAATTCAACAGAGAAATATATAATAATAATGAAATGCGTAGAATGTAAAAGGTAGATAACTTAATCTAATCCCATGTTTAAAATATTGAAAATCTTGCAACTTGATAAAAATATATACTAAAGTCTAGTATACATAAATAAATATAATTGATGAGGATGGTAATATAAAATTCAAAAAGTTATTAATATTCATACACTTAATACAGTATAAAAAAAAATTTTTTAATTTAATCTTTATATCTTCCCAGTTCTCGGATATAATAAGTGAAACGTATATCGAATTAATAAATATAAATTATGTTTTATGCCGTATAGAGAAATAATTATACGGTTAGTAAAATATCTGCCAAGCACAGCACAGAATTCAGCCCAAAGAAGTTTACTTTGGGTTCTTATTAACAAACTTATTAAAATAGACGATGGATTAATTGTAATAATTTTAATACCATTTTATATAATCCTACATTTCAGAAATTTCAACAATTTATTCTCAGAATGCTATTTCTGTGTACAATATAGAAAATATGACCAAGTCTTTCAATAATTTTCACGTTAATAGTAAATTTTTTTTATTAATTATATAGTTTGAATTATACTAGTAGTATTATAAATAAATAAATAAATAAATAAATAAATAAATATGTGCGTGTGCGTGCGTGTGCGTGCGTGTGTGTGTGTGTGCTTATGAATTTTATGATTTAAACATTAATGTAATAATGAAAAATGTTTAATTCTAAAGTAAATTGATAAATATTTTCCCTAATATTAATTTGTAACAGTAAAGCAATAAATAATCAGTAAGTTTTTCATTTAGCAAGTCACTGCTGATATTCTTACTTCCTGACCACAGCAACATGATTTATAATCTAAGCCGACAATCGATGTCCTCTATCATTGATGCATCATTGTCGATAGTGACACAAAGTCTATAAATTATACAGCAGTGTAATTATCGTGAATGAAAATCGATAAGAATTCGCCGATATTGCTTAGCCGTATACGCATATCATGAGCGGAGCGCTGCAAAGTTCGGACGCCATCGATTATATAATATGAAACTCGCATATGGAGACTGTGGCACTCGGAATTCGCGAGCTGTGAAATTGCGCGAACCAGGTGCTTTTTAGTGAACGTACGAGCGGCTTCGGGAATGTCATAATTATCGCAGCTTTATAAAGCGATATGTGTATTCCTGCGTGCGGGTGAATTGCAAGCGGGAATCTTCGATTTCTTTTCGAGTACTCGACTTACCTTATTCCGTAATTTCACTTTGGAAATTAATGGGAGATCGGTCAGTTTGTTACTCGTTAGAGGGATCGCGGTAATATGCTAACCTACATAAGGAGTTGTTTATTACGCTCATCAAGAGTTATTACGTTTGATTATGATTAATTATATAAGATTAAATATGCGTACTTAATTAATTATTAAATTAAAGAATGAATATACGTATATTATATTAGACAACGCAATGGTTGATGAAGCCAGAGAGGGAGGGAGAGAGAGAGAGAGAGAGAGAGAGAGAGAGAGAGAGAGAGAGAGATTATTGAATGTGTTTAAGAATGCATTAGAGTCATTAAAAATTCGAAATATTATAATCAATATAAAAATCAATAGATACTATAGATTAATAATAACGAAAACAAAAAACTTGTTATTTTATTTATTATAGATATTGGTTTTATTTGACGTATTATTATACTTTTTTATAAATAATTTTTGTGATTAAAAAGGATTTTTACAATAACTTGATATTTTTGTGCATTGGCCAACAGCTGCTTAATTGTAATTATCGGCACTTCGTTCTTAAAGTAATATGAACTTATCGAAGATACAAAAACTCAAATTATTTAAACGCAACAAATTTATTTAAATCTACGCTAATAAACTAATAAGGTATATGGTCTACCTACGTGTATGTATTTCAACATGTTTTATTACTTTTATCGTATAATTAAATCTGAAATTATTAAAAAATCATTTCAATAATAATAGTAAAATAATAATAAAAATAATTAAAATAAATAATATTTTATTCTATGTAGAATGCATTTCATCCGATTTTAGAAACTCAAAAAGAAATTTGAAAAAAAAAAATTTTTATATTGCATATAAAATTAATAAATCATAAATAGTAAATTATTCAAAAGTTCACCAATATTTATGTTTAAATAATTTTGTTTCATTATAATATTTTAATAATAACAATTTTATAATGATTGATCAAGAAAGCCTAGAAATAACAACATAACAAAAGCAATTCTACCTAGTATTTAAATAATAATTTTACAATAATTAATAGACAATACATATCCATTAAACCAATATTATTGTAATGTAATATATAAAATTACAATAGCTGAGTATCGTTCATAATTAATTGAGAAATATATTTATAGTTTATGGATAGACATATACTATGAGGATTAAGCTAAAACTAAAACTGTTTTGAAAAAATATAGATAATATGATCAAAAAGAAGCAGTTATTTCTCCTCTCGATGAAAATAAAACTTGGATTACTGTTCCCCTCTCTTTTCACCCGTCGGTCTGATTTTATAGAAACTATTTATTATCAAATAAAAGGAAAATAAAAACAATTAATAGTTCCAGCTCTTCGATAACACTTCCCTTAATAAAAAGTAATCCAAGATTAACGCATAAAAGTATATGAATTCATGGAGAAAAATACAAAGTAATCCGTAACGAACAAAGAACAAGAAAGAATATAAGAAATAATTATCAATGTAATGAATTTCGTTTACGTTTAAGCGCATGCTCACACACACATACATAAACACAAACGCACGCGCACACACACACACACACACACACACACACTCACACACTCATATTAAAAAGAATACTGAGGGCTGGAAGTTCCGGCGCAAATTCATCAACCGCAACTGGCGTGCACAACTTTCTGTGCAGAGCTCCGACGTGTAGCCATTATACTTCTAATTAGTAACTGTCACTCTCTCCTTTTCGCACGGACGCAAGCTTGTCCTCTCTCTCTCTCTCTCTCTCTCTCTCTCTTTCTTCTCGTTCTCTTTCACTCTTGAGACGTGCACTATATTGACACATACGATACACATCATACACAGAATAATGACATACAACTCAAAATGCTTATAAATATATGTACATGGATAGATTCAAAATTCTACCACTGACATATATATATCAGAATTGTCATGACACTTAAATGTGCTAATAGTATACATGCAGGATAGTATTTGATCGAGATAAAGATTGAAAAAACATTAAGTTTTCATTGAACATTGCTTAGATACTCTCACTCTCTCTCACTCTCTCTCACTCTCTCTCTCTCTATCTCTATCTCTCTCTCTCTCTATCTCTCTATCTCTCTCTCTCTCTATCTCACTCTATATGTTTCTCTGTAAATGCGTGCGTGAATTCACAATGCACACGAACTTTAAGGGAGATAAAGAGTGAGTATATAATATTTTTCTACATATTTAGTGAATAAATCTACGTTTGTTATTAATTAACATGACAAATATAATGGGAAAATGGCAAGTCACAAACATTGTCAATAAATTTAAAAACTATTATTCCATTTCTTTCTTAAAACTAATTAAGTTTTTTTTTATCTCTGATTTGATATACAAATTTTCGTATATTTATATATATATATATATATATATTTTTTTTTTAATCAAAAGCAAAAAAGAAAGACTAATAAAACGTATAGCCATTGAATATGCATAATAAAATCGTATAAATTTTCATTCTGAAAATCCAAAATTATAAAGGTTTCAATTCCAGTCATTGGTCGTAACTTAATCTCTCCCTAATGATAATATAATTCCGTTTAAGTTAATAATGGAAGAATGGGCAATCGGCAGACTAAAATATGTATAGTGAGAGTCACGAGAATTAGAAATTATTAAGCCTTTTATTGAAAACAATAAATTTCATGTTACCCATGAATATTTCCATATGTTTAGGAAACCAACAACTTCTAACAAATATTTTTGAATAACTTTATGTTTTGATACTATGTATATATTATTTGTAACTCGTATAAAATTTAATCTTTAAAAGTATCAAATTATAGAACTTATTAAACAATTTTGTATGCAATTATTACGATATAATTTCACTTGGTAAATTGATAAATTAAGGATGAGAGATTAGGTAATATCGAATTTATTTATATTTTTAACATTGGTTATGTTTGTTAATGTATGTTAATTTAAAAGGAATCTTTTGAATGATATGAATTTTTTAATAATGTTTTAATATTTTACACGCTATAATTGCAATACCGTTCTTGACAAACCGAAATAAATAAAAACTACTTATGACTTATTTAGAATATTATTTAGATTATAAAATATTTAGTTCTAATTATTTCATTTTTTCTTATGGAAAAAAGTTTATTTAGATTAATATAATATAAATTTCTGTACTATTAGCTAAAATAAAGTTTTAAAAATAAATAATAAAACTCAGTGTATAATATTTACTTTCAATTTAATTTATTAAAAAATAAATCATTTTGCTTGTTAGACTCAACCAAATTTTAAGTTTCATCTAATATGTAATTATGTTACTGTAAATATCTTCTTACCCTTAATATTTTTCGCAATTATAGATATCAATTGAGAAATTAATAAAAACAATCTATGATCTTTGAAACAAAAATATTCTGATTAGTATTATTGCCAAGATTAATAGAAATTCAGTAGCAATAAGTCCGTGTATATAATTTGAACTTAAACATGATCATTTAAATATAAAGAAATTATAGATATTATGGTATTAATTTAAAAGTATAATTTAAAATATAATTAATTAAAAATCTGAAAAGTAATAAGAGCTCGACATCAGAAAGTATAAAATTAGACTGCAAGATTCAATTATTGGATGCCCTTTAAACTTCTATAGAAATAAAATAAAGATTTATACGCCAATTATGCGCTGACAATTTTTTCTAATAAGATTATTAATATATATTTTTAATGTTTCGATTTTTATAGAATTTTCTGTCCTCGCTAATGTAATATAAATTAATTCTATTAATTAATACGTTTATAGTACATATTTTCGTAGTGATTTCAAATCTTGATAAAATAAAAATAATTAATTAAAATTTAAACAATATTTCGAAAAAGGTGTTAAAATTTTCTAAAGCTGTACATGAATTACAGAAATTATAGTATTTTATAATTTTGCAACATTTGGAACTATAAATTGTAGCTTTAGAGTATGGAGAAATTATATAAGGTAACATGTTTAAATTCAATTATTTATAATTCATTTTATACAAATCCAACATAATTGGTCTTGATAAGAATATTTTATTGCTTAAAACCTAATGAAATAGGCAGAATCAAATGAGCATTTTCATGATTTATAAGCTACCTTTCGTATAATTCAATTATTAAAAATAAATTTGTCTATTCTCGAAAATCCCCAGACGCGTAATAAAGATGCAAGTTTATGACATAGTTGAAGTTATAAGTATTTATATATCAAAAGCAGGCGACAAATACTTATTCACACATACAGTCTGAAGTACTCTTCGCAGTAATGGACAACATCCGAAAGTTTCGTGTTATAGGAACTTGTAACAGTTCTCGTTAACAGTTTAGTATATGTATATTTAAAAAAAATATTCGACAAATATCGAATATTGTTGAGGGTTTAAATTCTTAGGACTGTAAATGATAGAATTGCAGGATAAAAATTTTGGATAACGATATTCTTTTTTAACAAATTCTTGTGAAACGTTAATGTCAAGTAAACAATGGAACTACGTAGGAAAGCATTTAATTTAAGTATAAGCAATGAATATATGAGTAAAATGATGTTAGTTAAAATAGCGCTGCTTATCAGCTTGTTGAAGTACTGATTATTATAAAGCTGCTGAATGTTGCCAAAGTCTAATGCGTAGCGGGCGCGCGCATCTGTACGTAAGGCGTAAAGTAATTTAGCTCTCATTTACTCAATGATTTGAACGTGCAATGTGAAGAAATGAAATAGGTGAGATGAGAGTATGCGTTTCGTCATGAATATTTACGAGATGATATTGTTCGGTTACATGGATGATCGAGGAGTTCGCGAAGAATTTCGAGGATCGTGACGCAAACATTTTTAATGAAGTTTTCCACGAGTTGTTTGCGTATTTTATAATTCTGTTCATCATTACAAACTTCTAAGAGCTAATACAAATTTTTAATGTAATACACTGCTGCTAAAGTTTATTTGACGCAACGAAAATTTGTATGTAAGTATTTACTTTGTAATTAAAATGAATGAACTTTTCAATTGGACATTGTTTTACTACGATTGCGTAATATAGGAAAATATAAATTAACATTGTTACTTTAATCATTACCTACGAATTTGATAAATTATTATGAAAGTACTTTTATTTCTATATATTTCTATATATATATATATATATATATATATATGATTACAAATATCAACACTTTATTACAAGCAAAAAGTATGGTTTATTTGAGTTTAGACTCTGCATGGTTTACACAGAACGAAAACTTATTCATAAAACCGCGAGTCCTTGTACTGACTAACCACTACAATCATTAGAATCTTTTTAATTGAGTGATTTAATGCAAAAGCTAAGTGAACACTCTTATTTTTGACACTTCGCCTACACAAAATTACGACACACTGAGCCGCAGCTTCTCTTACACAAAAACTAATACAAGAAAATGTATATTCTACAATATGAACGTATATTACACTTAGAATTTAAATAAATATAGAGACATATGACAACGAAGTGTATCTTCATATATCGGATGAAGTCATCATTACGTATAAAATATTTTTAAACGCCTTGACAATGTACTGCATCTGCTGTTGTCTGTGCGAATACCTGAGAATGAAATCAAAGTACTTTTGAATAGGAGAGCGTGTACTAATACGCATCGAATATGCATTGTCGAGTCTTCGATTAGTATTAGATTGAGTAATGAACGTTTGCTGTATACTTATAATTTTTGTATTTAAAAATAATTGTCACTAGGCTTCGAAACAATAGCTTTTCAATCTTCGCTCAATCTTCAGACGATTCGTTAAAATTTTTTTTACTTTTTAGCTCTACTTATTCCTTTCACTAGAAAAATTTTAATTTTCATCTCTAGTATTATCAATAATATAATATAGATAAGAAAGTTTTTTTTTTTAATGGTTATTAATTTAATTCACTTTCATTTCAAAATTTATTAACTTGTGTATTTATTTATAAAGATGTAAATTTTTCTTTACAAATACAACATTGTCATAGTAAAATATAATGATATAAGTTCAATAAAGCATTAATTCCTTCAACGTGAAAGATAATCAATTTTTTATGGATATAAATTAATTTACATGTCTAATGAAAGATTTTCGATAAACAGTAATTTAGGATTGATTTATCTAATAAATGCTTTGAATATAAAAACATAATGAAATCTTAATCTGAGCTTTTTTAGACTTTTTTTTGGAATTAATATATATCGATAATTTATTTACCTCAATTATATTGCATTTTCGATTGTACACTATTTTAGACATTTGTAATATTTAGAAATTTATGTGAATTGTCGATAGTTATTGGTCATGTAAATTAAGTGATATAAGGAATGGATATTTTTAAGAGGTAATTTAATTAACTTTAAATATATAAATTTAAAAGTAGATATATAAGATTCTGAATTTTTTCCAAGATCTAGTACCCAACTATCTTTCATCCATTTTTAAAAATCGAAAATCACACAAATTTATAGAATTCACATTCATTGATTTCATGCGATAGATATAACTTAGTTTATATAATATTGTTGATCATGATATTGTTGATATCAATGAAAAGACATATCAATGTATATTTACTAATTCATAGATATAGAGATAGATATAGAGATAGAGAGAGAGAGAGAGAGAGAGAGAGAGAGAGAGAATGAGAGAGAATGAGAGAATGAGAGAGTGAGAGAGCTAAAACGCACAATTGTAGAAGTTACAGACCGGAAAATCCGACCGTAAATCTGGAAATTACGTGAAATATGTCGAGCTGATACAACGATACTTTAATTTTTACAGCCACCGTGGAATTTTGCAAAATGCATCTACGACCATTTCATACACCATCACGTGTAGCCATCCACTGAAGCGCGCAACACGCACGCACGCACGCACGCACGCATAAACACGCGCGCTCCTCCATAACCAAAACGCGCCCTGCACTCATCCCCTCTCGGGCTATCCGGCGGTTTTAATTTTATTTATTGCATGAATTGAGGTGGGTGCCGCGGATGCATCGCTGCAGAGATGCGGCCACTCTTGCATAAGCAAATCTACAAGCAGCGAAGCCGGCGAATCGAAACCGCGATACATGGAAATTAATTAATTTTTCATTAACCTTAATAACTTTTATTGCACGGTAATTAGAATTATTAAAGTGAGATTATTATTATGTTGCACATATTTGCAGATTTTCTCGATCTCGGTCTTATCTACTAGCTCTAAAGTGCATTTGGTGTAATGTGTCTGATGAATCCTCCCCGCTAAATATTAGCGTTTTTGCAGTATAATTTATTTCTTATTATATGATCGAAAAAATAAATAAATATATAAATAAAAACAAGATAAGAAAAATGTTATTCTTCGTTATACCTATTGGTTATTGTTTTAAACTTAAGGCTGTTTATTATTATTGTGTAGTGTTTTAATTTATATAATTTACGGGGTGTATGTATGTAAAAAAATTTCATTGTAACATATTTTACAAAAGTGAAAGTAAATACAAAAATGTAGTAAAAAACTGTTTATTCATTTAACATATATTAATTGAAATATTAACAAATTAATAAGATGAATTAATATATTGTCAGTTTTAGTCAATTTGAAATTGTTTTGTTACAATAGAATATTATTGCTAATATCTAATACATAATTACAATAATAAAGTGAGTAAGAGACCTTTTATTTAACGATAATAATAAGATTTGCATTAATTGATTGAATTGTAATAAGCGATTAACTTCTAAATATATAAGTTCTAAATATCTACTCGAAATGAATTGTAATTACATAGGTCTCTACCTACACATTTCTCAGTATAAAAAGTCTTTGCAGGTAAAAAGTACGGAGATTGAGACATCGCTAAACGGATCCACTCATACCTTAGATACTTTTTTAAAACTTTCAAAATTCAAGGTTCTCAATCTAAATCTAACATTTCAAAATTAACCATTAATCATCGAATGAAGTAAAAACAAACGTACATACGTATACTTAACAAAAGATGAACGAGTATTAAGTGCATTAAGCAAACTTGACATCAGATCAATAGAAATTGTACAATTCAATGACTTTACGTCTATGCAAAGTGTACACAGTTACATCGTGATTAAATTTTTCGATTATCTCCAATAGCTACATTTATTTTGCTTGACACAAATTGACATCGAATTCAATGTCTCTCTTTGATCTCCCATTCTCCCCCCCCCCCACCTCTCTCTCTCTCTCTCTCTCTCTCTCTCTCTCCCTGTCTATTCGCTACATCCAATACAAATCGAATCAAAAGATGACGTATGCCACACTAACAAAGCATATTAGTCGAGATGCGTTATCTCACTCATACTCAATTTTCTACTCTTTGTCAGATTTCACGCAAAAAATATAATCATACTGGCATATACTTATTCCTACGTTTCATCAATATATATTGTATTTTATTTTAATTTTTTAATAGAATAGAATTATTAACATTGACATTTTATCAAATGCATTAACATTACTGTTTGGTAATTATTCACACTGACAAATACATCAATATTGAGTATTATATATCAAGATGCATTGTGTATGTTTCATAATATAATGTTCATAGAATATCCAGTTGTCATAATATAAAAGTAATTAATACATGTGTGTGTGTGTGTGTGTGTGTGTGTGTGTGTATTATACAATAGTTTTAAAAAATTGTCGCAATAATATCTTGATTATTTAAACGATTTATTATATGTTTTATGAACGATTAATAAATATGTCTTAAAAATGAAAATAAGATTTTTTTGTATTACATATTTATTTATTAAAAATATCCCAATTATTTAATTATAATTATTCGTTCAAAATTATTATGACTCTAAGGTATATAAAGCTATTATGAAAATATAACGATATAAACAACAAATATTTTTCATCATTTAAATTATTACTCAATTATTTTATTATCATATATGATTGAATTCATTTAAATGAAACGAATATTTTTACATCTTCTTTTATGATTCATTACAATAAACCCATAAATAATAAACAGAACACATATGTATATTATTTTCTTTATTTTATCGATGAGATTTTTTAGAAAAATTTTAAACTTTGTTTTATTGGAGAATAATTATATTACCAATCAATTAAATAATCAAGTAACAACAATGTTCTTTTTCATCAACATGTAGTGTGATTTTATTTTCAATCAACTCTGATGGGATTCATTTATCTTTCAGAAAAACTTTAGATCACTGTTCATTTCACTTTAATTATTCAGTGAAAAAGATATAGAGCCGCTCTAATTTGCCGTCCAAACAAGAAATGAAGTAAATAAAATGAGAAATTTAACAAAATATATATAAAACAAGATAAAAATTGATAAAAATTTATTTATTATTTATTTAATACGATTATATTTATTTAACACTGTATATAATTTCAACTCAAGATAAAACTATAAAGATATTTATTCTATATAATAATAAAATAAATATAATTATTTGGTTATTAAAGTTATTAAATTGAAAGATTTTTACGTATTTTATAATACGAGAAGCTTGTTAAAGGATATTATATTCCTTAAAACTCTTCTTTTTTTTTTACCAAATTTAAATATATATGAAGGTTCTATTATTTAATCATATTATTAAAATTCGAAATTACTCTGATATTTATTTAAAGCAAATTTTTATTTTTTAAGGTAATGAGATAAACGTTATTGGAGAAAACCAAATATTTTTTTTCTAATTCGACACTATAACTTTAATAAGCTCATTAAAAAGCTGATATTTTAATTCATGAAATTTATGTATTTTTATTCAAAAAATTTGAAATTATTATATTTTCTTCACCATTTACAAAGGAAAAATAAATAGCGTATATATAAGAATGAGAAGGGTATCGATAATAGTTGACATTGAAAATGTAATTACAATGGGCTACAATTTCACGAAAGGCGACCAACGATTAATAAGAGCTTTTGTGTCAATATATTTCTTATATATATATATATATATATATATATATATTATACTCCACTGGAAAATACTACGCGCACCTTCTTTTTTATTTTAGCGATAAAATTAGATCGATGGTAAGTATGATAATGATAAGAAATTATTAATATTGCCATAAAATTACACATTGCTAAAAGTTCTTTGTGTATGGCTCGCGCTCGCGCTCGCAAACGTTTAAATCATTTGCACGGAGATACACTCGTTTCATACGAAAATTGAACAACTTATGCCTCGGCACGCAAATGGACTTAAAGCTCGTCACAAAAAACAGATCTCAGCCTCACAAAGATGCACATACGCACACAGGTGTGCGTACTCGCGAGCTCGAAATCCCTTGGCTCAATCATCTACAGCCCGCTCCCACCACGCATCTCCATTCTCGCTTTTCACTTTTCACTCACGAGGAAACGTCATAAAACAGGAATGTAACCTTAACCACCCCCAAAAACGTGGCGCGCGGGCGGAAAGAGGGGTGCTGAAGTAGGGAAATGGTGGGGGCGATGAGAGGGTGAAGGAGGGGAAAACGAAGGAAAGGCCCGCGTAAGAAGCGGCACGGATATCACCGAAGCTCAGAGTTACAATGGCCTTGCTCGTAATGTTACATATATCGGAGAGAGGATGAGGATGAAAAGGAGGAGAAAGAGGGGCAGCAGTTGGACGGCGACGACGACGATCATCCTCGTTTCTCGTTGGGAATGGTATAAAACCTCCAGCTCGGCAGATGTTACCTCGCACTCGGCATCTCAGTGATCTCCCACGAGGATCTCGTGTAGCCACTGTCCACCCTCGCTTAGAAAAGACAGACGCGAGCGCGTTTTCTTCTTATCGTACGCGACAGGCAGAGGCGTAATTTTTATTTTTGTTGTCGGTGGACGCGAAACCTGAACTATCGGGAGTCACCGGACGCCACAGGAGACATGAACGTAAGTATACCGATTGCTCTTCTCTCTGGTGTTACTACTCAAGGTGGCTGAGATACGGAGGACCACTTGTACTCGAGGATGTCGAAGCGTCCTAGATACCAAGGGTATGGGCGTTAAAGTGCTTGGCTCGTAGGAACAAAGTGAATAGAGCTTACGGTATTAACGAAGTAACCACTGAATTCAAAGTACGCTGGAAAAATAGAATTCAAGTATTTTTTTTACTTTCTTATGGACCTTGTGAAAGGCTTCTAACGTCTTGAGAATATTTTTCCTCGCTCATCCGAATACGATTTACCACTATATATCATAATAATAAAACATCGAGTTGCCCTACATTCCAATTATGTAAAAATATTTTAATATACAAACTACGCACTTATTTAAATGTATTACAAAGTAAATTGAAGCTGTAAATACATTTGCAAGTATTGTGCAATAAGTATGTTCTTTTTTAAAAATGAAGCCTCAGACAGAATTTTCATTATAATTTCTAAGAATCTCTTCAAAAGACTTTCTTGTGAACAGTGACTTACATCAAAATTTATTTAAATACATTTAAATATTTACTGTAATAATCGCACATCATAATGTTTATTCTTAAATTCTTGAATGCCATCTTGTTACGTTTAACAATTTTATTAATAAATATCTTTTAACTTAAAATTTCTTTAGAATTTTAAATCATAAAAAAGTATCTGTATTCCCTCGTGTATTATGAATCTAATACTCAGGAATTATACATTTTATTATAATTTACTATTCGTATAATAACTTATTTAAAATTTTACATAACAATTTATGTAATATTCGCGAATATTTTAAACTACAATTTTTAAATACACTTTGTGTAAACTCGCATACAATATCTATTTATATATATAATATTTTCAAACGATTTAAATAATAGAGTGATTTGGACTGCTCATGCACTGAATAAATCAATTTTATCGGCTAAATAATATAAAAAAATTTCATATAAATACGTGAATATTTTTCAATAAATATTTAATAGTCTAAAAAATAACTGTAATAAAATATAAAATCTTTATAGCCGTAATAATACAACCATTAACGAATAATATAATTGGCAAATAATATAGATAAAGAAATTTACATTATACGGAAATTTTATGGCTTTCACATACTATAGTTTAAAATTCAATTGGATTGGACAGTTTAATTTTTTAATTACCTCAATAAATTTGAATAATGAATAATATAAATTGAACTTAATACAACAAAAATTGCAATTTATTTATTAGCAACATCTAATGGCATTTGATATTAATCAATATCTATAAAGGATTAAATTTTCATAATAATATTATATATATATATATATATATATATATATATATATATATATATATATATATATAAAACATTGTAATACAGATTTCTCATAACTTAATTTTGTATGATATTAATAATACAATAAATTATATCAAATACAATCTAAACTATATACATTGCTAATTTATCATTTCAATATATTTTTAACTACATTTGGCTCTTAAATACAATAGAACAAATATGACTAGAAATAAATTTAAACAATTAATGCTAGGATTCTTATGAAGTATATGTCATAATTCTCAACTATCTATGCAAATTTAATTATTAAAATTAAAGTATATAGAATGCAAATCATTTGTAGTTTTGTAATAATATTAAATTTTATACAATCAACATTTTTTTTAAACCTTTAAGTTGAGAGGATAATGAGATAAGTATTAATTTATGTAATCAATTTGCTTGCAATCATGTTCCATTATTATTCGATGTAAACAAAGTTTCCGTGAAAGTTCACGCTTATCGAAAACATCTTTCCATGCATCGTGTCGAAATACAAACAAATTATCATATACAATGAAAATATATACTTAAATTTACTTACTGTAAATATACATAAATTATTTTACAAAATATACATAAATATTAACGTTAGCTGCAAATTTATAAACTATTTCACTGTATAATAGACATATTTGTTGTTATATAATCATGGTGCTTACATGTTATTTCCAATCGAGTCAATCTAATGTTGTAAAAGTTAATTAAATGTTATAATTATCTTTTGGATGAAGTTAAAACGTTAAAAAGCATTTTTTTATTTAACATATAATTTGATATAATTTCTTGTTATTTTTAATATAAGAATTTTATATAATGTAAATTAAACGTCAAAAACTCTGAATTTTTACGTGGACATTAAAATTCAAATTTATAATATTTCTATGATTACTTTAAAAGGAAATTCGTTGCTCACAATAATAAAACTTAAATTTACACATTATTTTACAAAATTAAATATAACATTTAAATATAAAAAAAATATAAATATAAAAATAGAAAAAAGACATTACAAAAAAAAACAATAATTATTTCGATATAAAAACTTTCTATCTGAAGATTTAGATCTGTAATAGTAAACTTAATAAATTATAAATTTATTATAAGACGCATATATAATGGTACTTAATTTAATATTATAAGTAGAGAATGTATTGCATGTCAGACGGTTAAGCTATTTTTTCATATTATTTATCTGTTTCGGGTTATATGTATGAAATTTTTTATTTATGTGATAGAATGACAAAATATATCTGTATTTAAATTTTCCATAATTTAAATACCTAACTTATTTGCTAGTTCTATTATTAGTTAATTATTTGGTAGTAAAATAATAGTTATTTTTGTAATTTTCTAAAATTATTATTGTAAATTATTTACAGTAAATTTTAAATAACATTATCATCATCTTGTTACAGCTCATAGATAATAAATAAGTAAAATTTGTTAAACGTTGATAAATTTTAGTATATTAGGAAATAAAAGAGTCATGTGCAAATTATTCTATACTCATTCATAATCACTAATCACTAATTGATATTTTTCTTGAAAAAATCATAATTCTTATTCTATTAAAATATTCAACAAGAGATTTAATCTAATAATTATTATTCTTTCGATACAATTTTCTTATTATATATGATGTATTATAGCATGTATAAAAAATGTATTAATTTTATAAATTAATAAGTATGACATAATTTAATTTTGGCGCAAGCTTATTCTGAACGTAATTGTATTAATCGATTTATTAAAACTTGTGTTGCTTAAAATAGTTTATCAGCTCAAAATAAATAGAAAAAAATATTTTTTGTACATATGTTTTCCTGTTTGTGAGCTGGAATAATATAAATTTGTCATTTTTATTTAGAAACATAATATTTTATAGCATTTACATACTATAATAGTTCAACACATATCTTCATTTAAATTTTATATTGTCTATGTTTAATAGAAATCATGCGATCTATTTTATTATTTTGCATATTATACCAGTGTTGCGACAGTGTACAAATTTTCCCGTTGCCCCCGTACGCACATACACACAACCAAGCACACACATAACACATTGCGAAAGTCATAAAATAAAAATATAGTCTAACATTTCCAGTTTACCCTTTAATATCCTGCAATAAAGATTAAGAAATCCAATTCAATAGCGTCGTCTCAGCAACAAATTATCCCGTTCACTCAAGGCATATCAAAATGGATTTTAGAATTCATACTGCCCGTTCATAGAACCTCGACAAAATCCGACGGAAAAATCAAGCAGCAAGACCGAAAATCACATCCTCGTGTCTTTACGCAACATTCGTTCTCGGTGCAACAACTATCCCCATCTCATCCGTCATGGCGCGAACGAAACCGCAGTACTTACGGGGCACGTCCGCGTTCCACGTCTCCGGCATGTCTGCCGCCGTGTATAGAGTGAATCGTAGAGGGGCAATTGTATATGGCTGTAGGGGAGGGCTGAGGGGGGAGCATTATGATTGCCATTCGTAAATCAACGGGCAATCTCAACGAGCGCGGCTTCCCTTGCGAAACGCAGATGCGCAGGCGAAAAGAGCTCGCAATATGCGTAAACGCGAGTTTCGGCTCGTCGTAGCTTCAGGAAAACGCTGTGCGCCACGGATCTCCGAGGAAGAGTCAGCATCTCTGATAATAATGGCATTGTCCATTAGGACTCGTGAGATGTTAAACTGTTATTTTTTATCATTCGATTTTCCTTCTGCTTTTAAAGAGATTCGTGAGGTTAATAAGTTTTTCAATTTTTTTTCACTTACATTTATTGTCAATATATTTCCGCTGTAAATTTCTTTTAGCTAGTCTTTTATTTAACGTGCTTGGTTTCAGTAAAGCGCTTAATATCATTTTCCATATTCTATTGAGAAAAAAGTTCAAAAGAATACGTGTTATTCTTTCGAAACAACGAGAACAATGGAGTATTAGTTGAACATGGAATAAAATATTATACACACACGAGCGCGCGCGCGCGCGCGCGCACACACACACACACACATGCGCACATATATAAAATATAGATATATAAAGACGTTGAAATATTTGAAAAATTTATAGAAAAAAAATATGCACACACACATGCACACACAAATTTAAACTCTCTGGTAAGTTTATTTTCTAAAGATTTTATTTATAATTCAAAATAAAAATTTTCCATTAATTTCAAATAATCTGTATAATTATAATGTTCAAGACATTTCGCATATATATATATATATATATATATATACTTTTTAACGTACACAAAACTAAACTCGGTAATAACTTATAAAGATTAGTACTGCGCTATAAATGTTAATAACTTATTTCGCGACAGGCTGTAGATAAAATTACAGGTAAAGCAAATATATAAAATACATAGAGACTTACGACAGTAAAAAAGAAAGCAAATACGTACAATACTTTCCAGGAATTAATGAAAGAAACCTGTATAATCGTGATCGATAATACGTTCTCCTCCTTCGCTTCATCTTCTTCTCCTTTCCCCACTCTCGAGTCATCGTCCACTTTGGTCGACGTTCTCGCCGGTTTTTCACGATACATAATCTCGCGTACGAGCACACGCTCGTAAATTATTAGCGGCACGAGCGGCCCTCGTAAAAAATAAAAAATGGCGAACTGCATGTCGTGAACATTCCCTCTTCAAACTAACCCAAATGCACGATCTCATACGATACTGAAAGCATAAAGATGAGAGTACTCGACTGCTTACGCGTTTGTATAATGTGACTCGTACTTCACAGTCTGAAATGAAAATACGTAGAAAATCGAACGGTAGCACCTTTTCACGGTCGTACTTAATTTATAAGCTTGAGTGACTATTTGGTCTATTGATAAAATAATGTCCGAAGGCGAGAAAGGAAACGGCAGTTTCGCAATGTGGAGCTACCGATACTTGAATAATTTATGTTGAATCATACGTAACCAGAATCTGTGAATTCGATAATATTTACGTACACGTTAACGATTCATAAGTTTGTGAAGTTGCACACCTCCACACATCGTTGCTTAAATTACGCTATCCTTTTCTCTTTCTTTTTTTTTTTACATTTCACCAAGGACGATTATCATGTACGAGAAGATTCCTAATTAAAGTCGAAAAGAGGCAATTCACCATGCTGTTGTAATTTTGTAGGATGTTGCACGAATACCTGCACGTATGCCTGGGGTGGTTTTGTTAATTTCCCTAAAAATTTATTCATTTTCGGAAAACCAGTAGATCTACGTAGAAATTAAAAGTATATATTACTAAGTGAAGAAATGTCATGAAATATGATTATGTGTGGCTTAAACTTTTTCATGCTCCTTATAAGTTAAGAAAAGACATTCAGTGCGATATGAATATTTTGAATGACTGTTATAATTCAATAATCTTCATGCTGTTTAAATTTATTAAACAAAGTTCTGTTTATGAATTTAATATAAAGCTACTTTTAATAGATCAGGCACACGTTAATAAGAGACTATTTATGATAAACTTATTCGATACAGCTATACGCTATTGCTTAATTTTATTTAGAAAGAGAAAAAAAGCTGACGATTCATTGGAAAATGGAATATAAAGCGAATTATTTAAAGTATTTAGAGTTGTAATTCAAGTATAACTAACATAAAGCGCATCATTTAATTAATTATATTTCATACTTGTGATTACATGAATTTTAATACAAGTGTTTTTTGTACATAAAATAAAAAATACAAATAAAGATAATTTATATTCAATTTGCAATTAAAATATATTGTCTTTTATAATCGGTAGATTTCAACTATAATTTTTAAAGTTTACATTCGTAATATAAAATTTTTAATTATAAAACAAAAATTTTACTGATAAATCCCACTTGTTTATTAAATTTAAACTTAAATTTTATTATTTTCTCACATATTAAAGGTAAAGTTTACATTTAATTTCAACATTAATAAGCAAATATAATTTTATCAGCCCTTAAGTAAATGTTGATAAGTGCTTATAATTGATTTTTAATTAAGTAATATAATAATGAATTATGTAATATGAATATTTTAAGTAAGTATAATTTTATTTAAAGTAATTATATTCTCATTGATGTTTAATAATAATAAAACGTAAAATTTAATGATTTAATTTATAAGTGCGTTGAATTGAATATATAAAGAACATTGGCAAATAAAATCATACAATTTCTTTTTAGAATTTTTCGTTTAAATAAATCGCATAAAATCATATATAGCTTAAATTATAATTCAACATTCTAATAACTATTTATGCATACGTTATAAATATATTATTAAACAAATTTATTATTATAATTATTCTCTTAAATTATCTTTCAAAGTATCAAAATTATGATTGAAAAAACCTATATATGTGTGTGTACACAGAATTCACTTAATGATAAATATATTCAAGTGCTTGAACCCTTTTTGTGACTTACTTTTATAAGTATATTCATAGAATGACGGGAAAAAAAGCAAAATAATAGGAGAACATAAGCAATTGCAAATCACCACCTAAATTCCAAGTTCTCACTTTTATCTTTTCTTTCTATTCTCCAAGTAATTAATGAATAATATAAGTAAGTCCTAAGAAGCACTTATTTATATCCATACTTCTAGATATGCACATTGTCATGCATATTATCAATATATAAATTTAATCAATAAATGGACACACTTATATTTATAATTATAAGCATTTTGAAACATATACGTAAATATATTGATTATCTCGTGTAATAAAAGATTGCATGTATAAAAATAGTTTATGAAAGTATGCATTTATTACATATGTGCTATTTGGTTTGAAATTTCGATGAATAGTCATGCATTACATTTTGTTAATATTATAGTTATATATATATATATATATATATATATATATATGTGTATTATAGATATATATTAAAAATAATAAAATATAATAAGCATATATCCTATGAATCGTACATTAGTTTACAATGAATTTTCAACTATGCATGTCCAATGTTTCTACGCAGTCAATTGCGTTCACAAACACAAATACCTGCATACACACTTAGCAACGCAAATAGAAAAAAATAAATGTAAAAATACGGATAAAGACGCGCGATAGTATTTGCACGATATATGCAGGTACACAAAGCAAGAAAGAGGAAGAGGAAAGATTGGTGTTACAGATTTCGTATAGCACTTGCCGGCACGTGCGCGTCCTCGAATCTCAGTCAGTCTTTTCGATTCGTTAAGCTGCTGTCAGCAACACACTGTATAGATTCGCATCTGCTCTATGGCTTGACGAGACGCATTGCAAAATAGCCACGCTTCTTCAAAGTACGCGTACGTTCTCATTTCATGAAAATGCAAAACTACTTTTGTATGAATTCATGCAGCGCCAACCTCTATAAATGAACGAAAATCTACTATCATTTACAGCCAATTTACCATATCTTCATTTTCTTCCGTCTACTTCACTCAAATGCACAATACAACCACGAGTCTTTCTCATTATCCCGGTCTAAAGATAATAGACGAAAATAAGATATAGAAGAAAATAGAAGAAAATGATTTCATCATTATTAAATAATTGTCATTATAGCTCCGAAATAACTAATCAGAATGTATGAAATAAACAGGACTTATAACTACGCTCTATCTAAATGATCGATAGATCAATGTTAAATAATAAGGAAAGGTAAGGACATGTTGGGAATAGCATTATTATCTGCTGATCTTATGTCATCCACCTCGACGTACTTCAATCCACTCACACGCTCTTGAGAATCGAGACAAAATCAATAGCTGGACGTTGACTTTCAAGTGAGTACAAAATCTGACATGGATTCTTGTTATTTTCGCAGATGTTAGTCTTGTCGACAGCCTTGCTAGGAGCATTGATCCTAGTCAGCTCTCCGACGCTCGCGGAGCCTCCTATCAATCAATATCTACCGCCAGATCAGCTGTATGGACCACCCAATGTGCAGCAGAAGCCACTGCCATCCGGCGGCAATAGTCGTCCGGGCGGGCAATTCGGACAGGGTTCCAATTTCGGATCCAACCAGTACCTTCCGCCAAATCAGCAGTATGGACCTCCGGGAGCGGGTATTAGTGGCGGTTTCGGCGGTTACGGTGACAGTGCTAACAGCGTGAGTATTGCGCGAGCGTTGATTTGCTATTAAAAAATTATCGCTTTACAATGATTATGGCCTTAAGATTATCATTCGCTATGTCCATTATGTTACGGGATGGTTACTCATGACTTATATATATATATATATACATTTTAGTAATAGAAGTATACTGGGTTTAGAATTATTTGCTGCGCTTTGTTTTTCATAAATTGCGGTGAAAATGGCGAAAATTGCGAGATGAAAAAAAAAACAAGAATACTTATGCTTCTCTGCATTTAATAATAAAAAAGCCACTATTTTTTGTACATTAAGGTTTTTTTATCTACCCGCTACCTATTGAAGTTCTACACTCGTTTATAATTGTGCGCATATGTTAGATCGCTGATTCGAATGGTACTGAATAAAACAGTAAGTTATAAGAATACACTAACAAAAGTAAAAAAACGAACAAATAACAAACAGATAGATAGATGCAAAATTAGAAAAATATTATGGATAAATAATTTTTGCCAACTTGTTAATCTGAAGATATAAGAAAAAATGAAGTCGAAACATGTATAAATATCTTTGCACTATTAATAATATTGGAAAAACAATAAGTGCATACAAGTATCCATAAATATACGTAACATAACATAATTGCCATAATAAAATAATAAAATGAATGTCCCATTTATTATTTATTATCCATTTATGTTCCACCCCCATTAATGATATATTAATTATAATTATGTTTATACGTATATGATTTCCAATATCAATCGCATTGAGAAAAAATCATATCTAAATATTCTTAAATAATTATAAGGAAAAAAGAAGAAAGAAAAAACTATAGGCTATCCAGTTCTATTATGAAATATATTTTTATGTTTTACTGCCTAGGCACCTGCTAAATACGAGTTCGAATACACGGTAAATGATCCACCATCAGGCAATGACTTCGGCCACAAAGAATCTCGTGACGGTGATTTCACTCAGGGCATTTATTTTGTACTTCTACCTGACGGTCGTCGTCAGATGGTCGAATACGAAGCTGATCAGGACGGCTATAGGCCAAAAATCACGTACACGCAGGTCGGTAATGGCATCGGTGGGGCTACAGGTTATCCTGGAACTGGAACTGGATCACTAGGCGGATCAGGCGGTTATCCCAGCGCTGGTGTCGGAGGCTATCCTGGCGGTAGTTCAGGCGGTTACCCGAGCGGAGGATCCGCAGGCTATCCTGGCGGTAGCTCGGGAGGTTACCCGAGTGGAGCAGGATCCGGAGGTTACCCCGCCAGTAGTCCGGGAGGCTATCCAAGTGGAGCTGCTGGAAGTTTTCCCAGCGGCGGACAAAATGGATATCGCTATTAATGCGTCCACAGCAAGACATAAAAAGCTATTACTTTTGCAATTTGTAATTTCAATCGATACAGGAATTAGATTTTTCAACAATGAAAAATAATTAGCTTTGGCTGACTGAGTAAAGAAAAGATTGCATTACATTGTAATTTATTTATTATTCTTCGCTTTAAAACAAATAATACTGGTCATTTAGGTTTGGATTTTTTTTTTGTTTTTTGTTTTTTTGTTTTTTTGTTTTTTTGTTTTTTTGTTTTTTTGTTTTTTTGTTTTTTTGTTTTTTTGTTTTTTTGTTTTTTTGTTTTTTTGTTTTTTTGTTTTTTTGTTTTTTTGTTTTTTTGTTTTTTTGTTTTTTTGTTTTTTTGTTTTTTTGTTTTTTTGTTTTTTTGTTTTTTTGTTTTTTTGTTTTTTTGTTTTTTTGTTTTTTTGTTTTTTTGTTTTTTTGTTTTTTTGTTTTTTTGTTTTTTTGTTTTTTTGTTTTTTTGTTTTTTTGTTTTTTTGTTTTTTTGTTTTTTTGTTTTTTTGTTTTTTTGTTTTTTTGTTTTTTTGTTTTTTTGTTTTTTTGTTTTTTTGTTTTTTTGTTTTTTTGTTTTTTTGTTTTTTTGTTTTTTTGTTTTTTTGTTTTTTTGTTTTTTTGTTTTTTTGTTTTTTTGTTTTTTTGTTTTTTTGTTTTTTTGTTTTTTTGTTTTTTTGTTTTTTTGTTTTTTTGTTTTTTTGTTTTTTTGTTTTTTTGTTTTTTTGTTTTTTTGTTTTTTTGTTTTTTTGTTTTTTTGTTTTTTTGTTTTTTTGTTTTTTTGTTTTTTTGTTTTTTTGTTTTTTTGTTTTTTTGTTTTTTTGTTTTTTTGTTTTTTTGTTTTTTTGTTTTTTTGTTTTTTTGTTTTTTTGTTTTTTTGTTTTTTTGTTTTTTTGTTTTTTTGTTTTTTTGTTTTTTTGTTTTTTTGTTTTTTTGTTTTTTTGTTTTTTTGTTTTTTTGTTTTTTTGTTTTTTTGTTTTTTTGTTTTTTTTTGTTTTTTTTTTTTATAATATTGATGTCAATATAAAAGTATAAACAAGTATTAATTATTGTTAAAAAAAAAAAAAGTATTACAGTTATATGACTTCATTAATGTTATGAAATTTGTTTCCTTTTGTTGAATGTTGAATTTTACTATTTCACTTATATTTTTAATAATTATTACAGATGTAATACGAATTTCATTACCGTGAATAATTTTGCAAAAGAATTATATATAGTTACCAAAACAATTATTATTGAATGTATTCTAGTGAAGATAAAATATTATTCTATAGCAATGACTTTGCATGAAACATTTAATAATACACATACAATCTTTGCTGTAAAGTATATATATATATATATTATTTTTCAAATATTTTCTGCCATA
Organism: Ceratosolen solmsi marchali; assembly: GCF_000503995.2. NCBI lineage: Eukaryota > Metazoa > Arthropoda > Insecta > Hymenoptera > Agaonidae > Ceratosolen > Ceratosolen solmsi. The sequence continues at coordinate 5,506,772 of NW_011948422.1, forward strand.
TGTTTTAATATTTACTATGAATTTTCAGAATAAACATAACATCAGTTAAATAAATAAAGAGAAGATATGTAATATGCTTAGTTAATTTGTTTTCATTAAAATATACATAATTTTCAATATACGTAATTGCTATTCTATGTCATTTATTAAATGTAAACAATCACTTATTACACATATTATTGCTATTACACATATGTGTTATGGTTTATTCTGTAGCATAGCTTGTTATTATTGAAATACATCCAATCTTTAAACCATACTTACATATACATTAAATGGCATTTGTATAATATGTGTATTTAACAGTATACGATAATAATATTTATAAAAAATTTAAAAAAAAAAAATTAAAAAAAAATAAACATAAAAATGCATTTGTAAACATGTAAACTATTGCTTGTGTAATTTATACCATTTTTATAAAATAATAATTTTAAATAAAACAAATTTGAGTTTACTTACCATAATTTCATTTTATCCATGCCTGTTTTTATACAAAATCGCTATTTAGCGATAATGTTAATTTTTCTCACAACGGGAGAATGGTGACCATTCCTTTTTCTCCATAACACTTCCTCCCCATTTGGATTTTGCTAATAAACTTTATTACGGTAAAAAAAAAATAAAATAAAAGTATATTAATGCTTAAAATAATTAAGATAATAAAGAAGATTTGCTCTTACACTCGGCATCTATATCATGAGATTTTTAATTTTGCAAATCCTTTCACTAAGGAAATATATAAATTTCTGCAATTCAAATTATAAAAGTAACACAGACTCAGGAAACTTGGATATATGAACAAAAACATTAGTATATTTATCTTGCTTTGTGTAGTGTAGCGATTTCTATACAGATTATATATGATTGCAAAAGATTGACTGTGAAATAATATTGCATTAAAGCAAATATTCAAATACAAAAGTATGTAAAATAAAGTTCTAATGATAAAAGTGACAAAAATTATTATCTTGTAATTGTTTACAAATTTAAACAAGTTCTCATAATTTTTAAAGAAATTATTGTCTCTATATAATATTTTATTTGTAATCATTTTTACATGATTAATTACGAATTTAAATTCTGTACAATTTATACAAGCATTTAAAAATTTTGGTCAAGAATATTGAATATTTTTAATTATTTATAATAAATTTTATATTGCAGTTAAATTTAAAAATGATCATTTAATGTAATTAATAACTTAATATTTACAAAGCAAACACATAAACGTTTATACAGTATTAATAATAACAACACTATTAATTTATAATATTGTACTTTGATTCCTTTTCTATATAAGAAATTCGTGTAAATAGGAAACCTTTAATATCAAACAGAAGCAATATCTTAATTCAGTAAATATGATAATTTTTAGTTACAATAGAACAAGCAAGATTTCAGGACAACTGGTAAAATATGTAAAATATTTACATAAGTAAAAGCAGTGGAAAAGATAAAGTACAAAGCAATTGCACTCCTTTCTGAAATATTCAAATTGCGGAAGGTAGTAAAGATAATCTAGCGAAAAGATAACGCATTTGTCAATAATAATTATAATAATAGACATTGTATCTCGTGTATCTATACTAAAAATCAAATTAATATTGTGAAATTAAATTTGGAACATAAATTATGAAACGCATTAGAACCGAGATAAAGTTTTAATACAATCTTAATGTATGTTTGGGTGGATGTATATGTATATCAGTATATATATCAGCATATACATATATATATATATATATATATATATATATATATATATATGTGTGCTGGTATGTGTGCGTCGCGGCTGGGAGGGAGGGGAAGTGTTTATTAATATATGTATAAAAATATATCTATACAAATATGTAAATAGTATATATGTGTATTTGAACTATAATATAATATTGAATATATTTTCTAACATTGTTACATAATTTGCTTGACTTTTGGCAAAGAAAAATTATTAAATTATTGCAGAAATTTACATCCTATTTGTTAAATTATTAATGTGCTAGTTTTAATCATTCATTATTTTTATTATTATAAAAGTCAGAATAAATATTAATTATAAATCAAAACAGGCGTATAAAATATTTGCCAAATACAATAACAAATCATTTTATGATATAGTTCGTAAATTTGTGTTAAAAAATATGTATTCAAATTATTGTACAAACATGCAACAGAAAAATTAATCTACTTATTTGAAAATATTAAAATTTTTAAAAATATAACAATTTTCAGTTTTCAATTAAATATATATATATAATCATGTGCATATTATTAATATAATTTATACTTAGTAAATTACAACTTAGTAAACAAATATAACTATATTTCTATAATTCAATAACTATGATTAAAAAATGAAACGGTAGTTAACCAACGAACGAAAGTAGATCGTTTCCGTATTTTCTTAAAAATATATTATACTACTAAAAATTTCAAAACGAATTTCCGAAATAAAACGAAGATCTCTTTCTCAACTTATCCATGCACGCGTAACTAAGTAGAGAAACCATATTCTCTTATGTATTTTTGTGTGTGTGCGCGCGCGCGCGCGCGTGTGTGTGTGTGTGTGTGTGTGTGTCTGTATATATATATATATATATATATATATATATATATATATATATATTCACACAAGTATTCACAAATTCATCACCGTCTTCATTTCTTTACAAATGCAGCAAATGGAAAGTAACGGAAAATCTACTAGGCTCGACTAAGACATAAGTACTTATACATGATTTTTTCTTTCTGGCTCTAAACGTATTAGACTATCATCATGGTACGTAGTCGTGTGTGGCAATAAACATTTACTTTAAAAAATTTATATCATTTTTCGATGTAATATAGTAGTGAATATGACCATGACTTTTTTTTTTATAAGCAATCAAGCATTTATAAGCATTCCAAAAACACGAAATATTCTCATTTATATAGCTTTATATAGTTTACATGATTCTATGATTTTTAGGAATAATTTCTGGCACGTCATACACATAATGGCAATAATTAAATCTCTTTGTATTTGAACGTATAAGTATATATATTTACATTTATTTGAAACTATAAATTAGTTACATACAGAACTAATATTTTATAATATAATAAATTTCCTTATAGAATGCGGCATTAGTTTTAAAATTTATTGGCAAATTTCAAAATTTTTATTGTTAATATCTTGGATAACATCTTCTTATTTATTTCTAAATAATTGTAAATTAGCCAAATGACGTCAAATGTAATAACGTTAAATGTATGTGAAACGAAAATAATGAAGTATAGATCTATTTGAGTATTATTATATTCATTTAAGTAAAATATAATTTAATGCTACTCTACAAGACTAAGTGATAAGAATTTCTACAAACATTACCTCCAAGAAAATTAATTGACTGTTTGAATAAACCTAAGTACATATAGCATATTTGCACTCCAGTAATATTTAGATAAAATGAAATCGTAACTGTTTACAAAATCTATGACTTTCATAGATTGTTTCTTCAACGACCTCATATCACTATGAAAATTAAATTGTAGGAACTTATGATTTTACATTCATTAATTAAATTTTTATAAAGATCATTTGAAATTATACCATTATGGTTGCTAAAATTTATGTATTTCACTATGAATCATAATTTACTATACGTTTTTTTGTTTACATATTATAATAAAAGCTAAATAAAATAGAATCTTCTTATTCTACAATGTTTTACATTTCTTAATGATGTTCTATAGATGATCTATAGAAGCATATATATTATATTTCTATGATTTTAATAAGAATTACTTGCTTAAAGTAAATGTCAATAAAATTAGGATAAGAAATTATTTACAAAGATAAATTGATAAAAATATTTACTACGATGAAGATTATTATAGATGTTTGAAATATTTTATATTACCATAATAATACTATAAACTATAAAAATCAATAAACAGGAATGAATATTTATTGTTATCAACATTTTATATTTTTTATAAAAAATATTCGATAAATACATAAGGATGGTCAATATTATATTAATAATTCTACTTTTGATTCGCTGACCGGTAACACACATTATAATCAAAATATATATTACTGTTTCTACAATTTGTCATAATATCTGGTTAATAATATGATGTATTTTAGATATATTAAACAAGTATATAAAACTTCATCATATTATTATCAAAAAGAACTTATAAGAATGCTAACTACATAGAGATACAGGAATAATGTAAAAATTAAATAGTACAAATTTTTGCGGCTCTGAAATGGAAAATCTTAGATTTAATATTTAAAGAGATCAGGGAATCTTTCTATAAAATAAAAAGATACTTATTTATGGTAGATTTTAGGAAATTGTCTGTTAGAAGTTCGTTACAGATAACTGGCAAAGGAAGGCGATCGACAATATGATACCATATCATTGCCAAGTAATACGAAGACGGAAGAGTAACTGCATCATGCTGGTAGAAGAATTTCAATTTAAGGGTAATTATGGGTCTAGGGGTAACATTGTGAAAGATTGAAGCTGAACTTTTGGTTTTTAATAAATTATAAATTCGTTTCAATATAAATCACTAGTAATCTTAAATGTATTTCACTTATTTTTGTATTTTCAATAAAGGCGCATTTTGAAAAAACTAACAACTCCATTGCTACATTTCAAAATAATTATATACCATTATATAGGGAGTTTTTTTTTTTTTATTTTACAGAAAATATATAACGTATGTATCAATAAATAAAAGTTATAATATAAAGATTATATTCCTTCTAATGAGACCTCGACATTTATCATTTATAAGACTTAATTCTTCTTCATTTCACAATACACACTAACAATTATATAAATTTCTGACGTTATGTGCACAGGCATGAAAAATTCAATGAATAAATAAAATATTTCCGTTCAAAGCACACAATTTCAAGTACAACGTGATATTATAACTGATAATCACTTTTCTTTTTTTTTTTTTTTTTGTTATAATAAACATTGATGGTAAATACTTATGCAAATAAATTGTAGTTTCACTATATAATTTCATGATTATGATATAAGATAATTATTCCAAATCGTAATTATAACTTTGAACCGAATCGATGAAGAGCAGTAAAAAAAAAAAGAAAAGTATTTGCCAATTAAAAGCGGAAAATGAAGGAAAAATTGAAGATTTATTATCAATTTATTCATATACGAAATAGTATCGAAATTAATTATAAATATGTATTCAATAATAATAATTGTGATTCGGAACAAGTATCTTATATCCCAATACGTCATATTAATTCATTAAGGAAAAACAAATCGTGAGCTTCAATTTTGTTAATGGTAGTGGCTGTTATCCATTACGCTGGCGTGCAGCTTTAAAGAAAAAAAGCACTTTCCATTAGAAAAAGAATAATGAAAGAAAAAAATAAAGAATCCCCGCTTTTCGAAGAGACACTGTAGCGTCGATAGATCCTTGTAAGGAGACTAGTATGGTCCTTGGGGGTCAAGACCATTGCCGTTCTTGTTGTAACCAGCAAATCCGGCGTCGACAACTACCGCCGGAGTCTTCGAGCTTAAAACGGAGGCAACTTCCTCGTACGAGATCCTCGGTTTGAAGCCATTCTCGTTGGCTTCATAATGCACAATTTGTTTACGTCCATCTGGTAGTAAAACGCTATAGACTCCTTGGATCTGATTACCTAAGCGTGATTCTTTGTGCGCATAATCATTGCCAAACTCGTCGCTCACTCGGTACTCAAAGTCATATTTCGCCGCTTCCTGCAATTTTTTCAGAAAATGATAATATAATAGTAAAGTACTTGATAATCCGCCAACTTTATAGGGACATTATGAAAATTTATAAATAAATAGAATTACTTTCATCTAGATGTTTTGATGCTTGAACATTTAGGTAAATTGAAATACTTTTAAAGCATCCTATTTGATTTTTATGTACATAATTTCTCGATAACGATTCATCGAATAATTATTTACAGTATTATGTTAGATAAAAGTTACTATTGTCTAAATAAATTGAATAACTTTAGTTATAATACATTGATTGAATTATTGAATAAATTTATAAAGGACGCATGACAATGTCATTGACAACGTTTGTAGGTATTTTCTATTATTCATACTCCGCTTTCATTTTTATTTTAAGAATTTACTTTCTTTATGTAATGCGTACTTTCGTAAAACTTTAATATTACTTGACACATTGCGCACAGTAGCCGAAAGTAAATGCTTATCGCCAATTTGTTACGTACTGCAGAAATTTAAACAATATGTGATTTACATAAAGTAGAGCTCAGAATTTTATAGATTATTACATTAAAAATGACAAATTATATTAGTCATTTCACTTGTTCTGTCATGTTTTTTCACTTATTAGAATTTTTGTCTTTTAAACATCCAAGATTTGATTAAATAAATACAATTAGATATTTTCAACATTGAACATACGATAGTTCGAAGCAATAATTGATGCAAAAAATAATAGTAAATTGAAATCACGCAAACACTATTAATCAAGTATCTCAACCTATTTGTTGAGCAAAGTTAAATAATTTATAGCACTGCTTGCATTTCCTCTTTTATAAGGACAAATTTGTAAGTTCAATTTTTAATTAACTATCATATAAACAATCTAATATTAAAATAAAAAAAGGAGGGAAATTATTTTACAACAATACTAAGTGCTTTTATGTTTAGATATTACATTGAATTTCATGGCTCAAATTGAAAGTTTGGATTAGCTTTTCCGTAACCTGGATTTTCGTTTGCTCGCCACAAGACATTAAGAGTACGTCCAATCAAAGTTGGGTCTACCAAAGCTCATTTCGTCTGTAATCAAGGGTCGCGGTCACATTCCCTTTCATGTATGATTAGCCGCAAAATACACCGTTCTATTATACATCAATATTTGTTCGCGCCTCCATGCCATAAATTTTAGCGTACCAAGTTTCGCTAATTTTATAATATCCCAGATATTAGCTACCGTATGTGCTTATTAATGTCATAAGTATACTTTAATACTTTAAGTTTTACAAAATAAAAATTTATATTTATAAATTAAATTTAGTGATATGATTTTATTTATAATTCGATTAACATTTAATACTCCATTCGATCCATTAACTCGTGCATTTATATTTCTAATACAGGCATAAAGTCCTTTAGAATAATTTATTTAATATCATTAGCATTATTAACAAATAGAATTTCATTTAATTAATATAAACATGTATGTTAATATCGAGTGTTTCATATACTTTATATTATCTATTTATTTGAATTGACGATGATAAAGAGATTATATTATATAATAATAATAATTTTTATATGTTTGTTGAGATTTAAAATTATCATATGAATATTAAAAATATATTATTTAATATAATTAATGACTTCTTTATTCTAATTTTAATATGTATATATATATATATATATATATATATATATATACATAGTAATTGCTATTACGTTATTTATTTAATTATATTTCACTTTTTAATAAAAATTTTCATTTGCTATCGGTATTTTAATGTATTATACGTATTCGTTAAATTTCACTTTTACTAATTTAATTAATTTTATTTATTAATCGTAACGTAATATAACGAAAATTTTTTTTTTTTTTTAATTGCCATTAGAAGTAGGGAGTGTAATTAATACAATTAAGCAAATTCGTTAAAAATAATTTTAAAAATTTACGATGACGAAATTGCGTCATAAATTAAATACACGCGGATATAATGGAATGTAAATAGGAAATTTTTCGGAAATAGTTTATTACCGTTGCTTGTTCGACACGCGCAGCAGAGGCAGCGGCAGCAGAGGCAGCAGCAGCAGCAGTAGCAGTAGCAGCAGCTGAAACCGAGCCACTGTATCGGTATCCAATTTGTGAGGCATCGTAACTGTCACGTGCGGTTTGAATCGGAGGCAGATAATTATCAGCAAGTTGATCGAATCCACTCAACCCGTGATTCTTATGTTCGAAAGTAGGGGCGGACGTAGGATAAGAATAATGTTGTGGCAAAGATGATGCGTCCAATCTGGAACCACTAAACTTAGATTGTTGCTGCGTCATGTTTGTATGGTGATGTGGGTAAAAGAGAGATTCTGGGCGCAGCTGTCGTAGATATCGCATTTAACCCATTTGGTGACAAATAGTCAGCATTAGGTGCCAATTGTCCATTCGCTAATGGAGGTAGATAATTGTTTTTCAAGGAGGCTGTCACCGCCGATTGTCCTCTCGACAATACTGGTAGATACTCATTAGCTGGAGTTGGAGCGGTCGCGGCACTAGGTGGTAAATAATTATTCAAGAGCGTTGTTGATTCATTGAGAGGTTGTTGTCTACTAGGAACTGAAACTGGTGACGAATAGTCAGTGGGAGGTGGTGCTGGCGAGGCGATACGTTGTTTGTCGATGGCAGGTAGATAATTGTTGGATGGAATGGTCGCTCCTTGTTTCTGTTGATACTGCTGCTGCTGTGACTGATGCTGCAGCTGATTGTATTGATGAGCACGGGGCGGCAGGTACTGGGAAGAAAGGTTAGGAGTTGCTAGACGATCTAGACTCGGATTTAAATATTCAGAGGATGGTGAATGTGACGGATTGCTCGGGCGGGCTTGATGTTGACGTTGATGTTGATGATAATGATGATGTTGATCTTGCTGATACTGAAGGTGAGGTGGTAAATAGCGTGATGAACCTGGTGGCCGATATCCGATGGGCTCAAGGCTGCATAGTGCCACCGCTGACACGGACAGAAACACAACGAGTACCTAAGAAACAGCGAATAAATTTCAAATAATTCTGCTTACAGATACATAAATTTAACGTATGCATTCTTTACTTTATAGCGTCAAGAAAATCAGTAATAATATTTAAAAAGTTCAACCACGTTAATTATAATGTAAAATTACGTGATTATTTGTGATTTGTACTATTATTGTTTAAATTCGTAGATACCCAGTGTAAGCATTTACTTTTAAATGAAAAAAATTCAAATATTTATTCTTGGCTTCGTTTGTATGATATTTCGTTAAAAATAATAGTTTAGATGTTAATTTAAATTTTCAAGCTCGGAAATCCAAATGGTTGTATCGTCGAAAAATATTTTACCCGTAATTCAATATTTAGTCAATAGTTTTCATTCTAAATTATTATATTATTATTATTATTATTATTATTATTGAAATACAGTAACAAGTACAGTACCAAATTCCTGATAATAATTGATAAATTATTTTCTATACATAATGCACACACAGAACTTTTTTATATTCATCAAAATCTATTATTGTAAAAACGAATTATGTTAACAATGTGTTTTGGCTTCTTAAGGAAAGATTTATATATTCTATTGAAAATTAATTGGAGATAAAGATTTTCTAAAAATATTTAGTGTATAATATTTTTTCTATACGGCGTATTTCGAGCAGAAATATTGACTTATACGAAGTTCAGTGTATTGCTTATAAATAATAGATCGATAAATTGATGTTTATATTTTATACTTTAATAAAATATTATAACCAAAATCAATTTTACTACGTAATAAATAAAAAATTTATGTTATCGTAAAACGCGATGAAACTATCTTCTTTGAATAAAATAGATAATAAAATTATACTGATTTATAGTTTTTTTCTCTCTTTCGATATTGTGCACTCAATAGCTGTATTGTTAAGAAAATAATCACTATTATATTTCATTAATAGTATAAGATAATTGAAATGCTTCAATTTAATATATCGTAATTAAATCAATTCTTATAACTTTATATGGTTAATCAATATGTGATATATATAATTTTGAGAAGTTAAAAATGAAATTATAATATAATATAGAATCAGCAGTAACTTGAAATTCGTTATAATGATGGAAGATAAGAAAATTCTTAAAGAAGTACCTTAATTTGATATAAAATATTATTTTATTTTATACTTAAAGCTTGCTAACACCAAAGCCTCTTAACAATTAGAATTTCTTTTGAATATCTTATAGGTGGAAGAAGTAGGACCAAATGAAAAGACACTGCAGGAGAATATCACAACAGATTCACACTTCGTAACTTTCATCCACTGTTCCTTGTTCCTTATAAAAGAAAGAATACAATTGTATTCCGTTAACGCTATAATAGCAAGTGCAAAGACTATAAATACACTTGAAGAAAATTGGAGAATAATTCATCTCAAGAGCAAACCCTTCGAGTAACCGAGTCCTTGCAGCCGGTATATCAATAACGGCAAACGGCAGCGACGCTGATATTCGGTCACAACAGTATCTTACAAAGATATCACTCAATCGAAAATAAATATGATGTTAAATAAACAACACGAATACCCTGACACTATAATAGAAGGAGCTGCGATACCGTGCCACGTGAGGAAACGTAAGAAAAGAGCGGCCGCGCGTTCCTTACCTTCATGCTTGTACCACGGGTTCGGAAGTTGATTTGATTTGGCCCCGACGAGGGCCCTCGCCTTTTATATACCTCCAGCAACGATCCCGAAGCCTCGGGCCGCTCCTCCTGAAAAGTGAACGAGGTATTGCGCGGCGCCTCCCCTGTACCAACGCAACGTACCACCACCATCACCACCATCACCACCATCACCAGCAGCAGCAACAGCAGCAGCAGCAACGGCAACGGCACCACGACAATCACCACCACCACCACCACCACCACCACCACCACCACCACCACCACCATCACCACCATCATCACCGTCATTGCCCCAGCACCAAGATGGTCGTCGTAGGCAAACGAGGAACGACGGTCACGGTGACGGCGCGGGTGGTCGTCGGGCTTATTCATTACTCGCATGCCGCGGTGACTGGGTAAGTGTGTAGGTGAGGCGCCGATGAACGCATTGAACGATCCTTTCGCAACGACGACAAGAGGCATCGAGAGCAAGGCCGCGCACGACAACGTAACCACCTTCTCCGACAATAGTCGATCTTCCTAACAGACCTATTTGTCATTTCCTTCTTTGACAATAAAAAGACACCGTGGTTTCGTGCGCTAACCCGCCCAATATGACAGCCGACCGCGATTGTTGCATCGCTTGGAAATCGCTTGGAGAGATGATTCCAGCCTCAAATTGTTTATGAGAGCAATGGAGGACCGAGGAGTTAGCGGGGTTTAATCAGCTCCCGATTCTTCGATTTAGTATTATTTACTTTCCATTAAATTATTCTTTTTAAAAAGTTTCCCACTTTAAAAAGACTATACCAATTGGATCATGATGTCGAAGAGAAAAAGGCTCTCTGAAATTTAATTGTTCATTGTTTTGCAAGCTATTTGCTGCTAATCCTTCGAAAGCAAGTACTAAAAAGTGTTACGATTATTCACAGAATTGCGTAAGATAAATGGCTAAATAGCTAAATGATAGTTAATTGATTTATCTTTGCAAACTTTTTTGGTTTATTAAAATATGTTCTCGTGAATTATGATTTAATTTTTTTTTTTTTTTTTTTTTTTTTTTTTTTATAAAAATGTGTCGAATTTCATGTATTTTCAAATACATTGTTCTATTGAAATTAAAATGCAATTTGTGTAAGACTTCTATACGTATACAACTTAATATTAACTTCATTTTAATTATAAATATGAGAAGATTATCTTTCAATTGGCTAAGTCATTAATTACTTTACGTATTTAAATTAAATCATTTGGAATATACGTGCGTATGTAATGGGTGTATGCGTGCACTCGTAAAAACGTATGCGTGCATTGAAGAGAAATGCAATCATTACATTAAGAAAATGTTATTGACAAATAATTATTTCTGATATTAATTATCAATTATCAATTATCAATTATCGATTATCGTAACGGTTTGCCCACAATTTATAAATGAAATAATAAAATTGCATCACTATAATAGAGAAAAAAAGTATTGCATATTTTTATTTAAGTTCTTCTGCATTTCTCATATAGAAAATAAACAGTGCATAATTTAATGCTTGTGCTTAGTAATTGTAATTATAATTAAAAAAATATATATTTATATACGATTAGTATAAAACTTTCGTAATTATTAATTATAACAGACCTTCTTCAATAGTTTCATTTTTATTGAAAGTATTGATAGATGTTATCAAGTGGAATTTCTAATATGATGTAAAAGTTCTTATAGATCACTTCAAATAAAATTAAAGCACTTTCATTTTCACTTGTTGACATTTCCATGAACATTTCATGCCACTTCAATACTATTTTAAAGAACGCTTCTGTGTGTGTCGTAAGTTATCTTTTTTCAATACTCTTTCGTTATTGGCACAATTGATAAACTCATCAATGCTTTTCTAAATTACCAGGACCTTTATAGATTCCAAAATCTTATGTGAGAGTTCTTGACTCGGCGATTTCAGAATCAATCGACCTTGTCATATTAAAATATCAAAAATACTTTCAAACATTTATTATAAAAATTTAATTTAATAAATGAATTTTTAGTAAACATTTAAGCTTTTATTACTCTTTTATTGATAAAAAATATTGTATTTATAAATCATCCAAATACTTTATACTGAGTACCTAAAATATATTTTGCAATTATAAGGATGCAATTTACTAATAATAAAAGAATATATTATTCAAACGAATTATCTGTAAGTTTTTATATCGTTGCAGCTCTTAGAATAATTAAAAAATTCATTTTTTTATTGTTCTTGCAGCATTTTATTGAATGACTTTGAAAAATAAGTAATTTATAAAAAATTTCTATTTACAAAAATAATTTATAATTTAACACGATATACTTTCCAACGTAAACCGCATGTATCATATTTTTAATTACATTTAATACGATCCAAATTTAAAATCTTTTATAAGTAAATTACAACTTACTATGTATATATATATATATATATATATATATATATATATACATATATATATATATATATATATACGGATAGATTGTATCTATAGAAATTAAAAAAATTAGTTGAAGTTAGAAAAATTATTAATATAAATATATTTATTTGAAATAGTAAAGTCATCATCAAAATTATTAATCTGATTTTATATCTTATAATCCATTACAATAATTTCATTCGGAGAGTTTCTTTTAATTTACTTAGGTTATCAAAGAAAATTTTTTTAAATTATTTAATATGCAAAATACAAATATAAACATGAGCTAACTATTGTAAGACATGGTTTACATAAAATATTTGACAATCAGGTGCATATTTTTAATCGTTCGTAAACAAAACGTTACATAAACAAAGATTAATAATATATAATAATATAATATTATACGAGTATTAGATGTGTATATAAAGTTTAATATAACAATCATATATTGATTTTGAAAATCTATACTATTTAATTGTATAAAACGGTATGATTCTGAGTGACTAAAAGATTATTAAAACTACTTTCATAAAAGTATGTTCATATTCATTAAAATACTTTTAGAAAATTAATGACGCAGAGCATTCGTCGATTTTAATGAGTTAGTTAACATCTTAAGTTTTAGATTTTAAAAATACATAGATATTTTCTTTGTTGTTCAAGTTCTCGTTATCCAGAATTATTACTTTTGTGATTTTCATTAGGAATGCAAAGTTAAATTTTACATTAATATCATCTTATGATTCTCTAGTAAATTATTTCCATTAACTTTATATAATTTTTGGTATAGTAAAATTACAAATAAATGCAATTATTTATTTTGTATGAATATTTATAAAAGTTATTATACGGAATATTTAGGTCAGAAAGAATTTCATTTTCTTTTAAATTAATATATATGATGAAATGAAAAAAGAAATGTTGCATGCTATTGAATTAGAATAAATATTTACTTTTACTGTATTTACTTATACCGTGTTACTTGAGCTTCTGTGAATTATTGATAAACTCAGTTTCTATATTATATAATATAATATTTCATTCTATTATATATAGATGAATAAATGACAAAAGATTCTATATTTATAATTTCGATTTTTATACCGTAAAGTAAACTCTACAACATATAATTATATATATTTATTAGAAATATCTAATTTCTAATGTATAATGTAACTTCTAATAACTTGATATCATGATTTCAATAGCAATATTAAATAATTATTTTGCTATCTCAATTCTTTCTATTGTTTATAATTATATCACTCATATTCCTAGTATTTGTGCAATATCTTTTATAAAACTTTTACTTTCAGTTCAGTTACAGTCAAGTGTATAGATACCGGCAAGACATTAAGTGTGCTCAATGTCCGAATGTTGATGGTGCCACAAAGTACATACTCAGCTTAACTTCAAATTTCAACAGCATATTCCTCGCACTTGTACAGCTTTCATTAAATTGTCTAGTTTTAATTTCAATATGAATTCACTTAAATCAATAACGTAGAATGTGTGTAAATACAATGCGCATAATGTTATATTTTCAAATTTTACTTTATATAATTTAATATTTAACATCATATGAAATTAAATGAACTATAATTATAAATAAATTTAAATTATAAAGCTTTAGATTATTGGCTTTTTATTATTTAATATCCTTACAAATAGGAAGGCTCGATCACTTCAAATTATTTTTCATTGCTACATCGAAAACAATGAATTTAAACCTTTCTTACATTCGAAAATTGTATACCACTTTAAGCTTCATTATTCTAATGTCTAATGTACATATTTAAATTGAAAAAAAAAACCTATGAAGGACTTAAATCAAACGCATACAAAAATATAATTTTATATTTATTATTATTTAAATATTTCTTATCGAGTTAATTATGTTGAAATCGATTTTCAAATAGAAAGTAATCGAGTTTAATTAGATACATAGGTAAATAACTTTCATTATTTCAAAAATTTGAAAACGAACAACATATCGCAAATATAGTGAAAATTCATTAACGAAATTGAAAAAAAATTGTAAGTTACTTTAAAATAAAAGAAAACTTTGCATAATAAATGATTGGCTATGTTTTTAATATACAAATTCTTCTGAACAAAATGAATTATCTTAAAAAAACTTGGCAGCTTAATAATTAGCATATTCAATACAAATTTCAATAAAATAAAATTTATATTTTCTTCTTTTAGTATTTTAAATAAATTTACTATAACTATTTAAAACTTAGGCTATACATATAACCATATTAAGCGATAATTATTTAATTTCTAAGTGGAAATATATAAATTTATATATATATATATATATATATATATATATATATATAAATTCTTATATTATAAATAAATTATTATAAATAATTGAAAACGATTACAATTATTTAAATTTTTATTTATTTACCAAAATCGCTTGTTACAATTCATACTTTCAAATATGTATTTTTTTATTTTAAATATTTTAATTACTGATTTTTTATTTCTTTCAAAACAACTTATTTTAAATTCGGTTATTAAAATTAATAAATCTTAAATTATCTTCATAAGGTGCGCTAAATATTTTTTAACTTAATAAATGTTTTTAAGTTAATAATGTAATTGAATATGATATATAAATCTCTGCACACGAAATTATTTATATATAATTTATAAATTTAATTTATTTCATTATTTAATTAATGTATAGACAGGTACATGAGAGATAATATTATTATAAATAATATTATAATAGCCCCAATTAAATTTGCTAAATTCTTTCTTTTTACAATAAACTATAATATATTTCCTCATATTTTTATATACTTCAATCAGTATATAAACAAATAATTATATAAATGAAGTCAAGTAATAACTATTACATTTTTTAATAGTATAATATAATTAAGTAGAGTAATGTAGTTCGTTTTCTTCAAACGACTTTATTTCATAAATAAATCGAATGCCTCACACCTTTGACACATTTTATAAACATTCATTTATATTAATATCATTTGATTTAAGTATTAAAATATATAACACGCTTCGAAAAAATTTTCATATATTAATTCGATCTCATCGACAACACGATTCAAAATCATAATGATGAAATTGCTTTCACTTATTATTTAAAATAACGTTAATGATTTAATAATAGCATTAATGATAGTTAATATATTTTAGGAAATATATGTAAATATTTTAAGATTAATGAAAAGTAAATATTGATTTTTAGTAAAATTTTAATATAAATTTTTATAGAAATATAGTTAATATATTACAATGAAAAGAAATTTTCAATTTATACGATTAAAATAAAGAAAAAGGGTTACGATAAGTATTTGGAATTTTCACTGAAAGCCTATGTAAGATTAAAGTTATTAAAGTTATAGTAAATTGATACTTTTTAGACTATATCTCTATTATAATGAACAATTTTCTGGGAACTTAATAAATATCATTATTCAAGCAATTATATTTGTCTTTACGTTTTATTTATATATTATGCTATATATTAAAATTTGATAATCAAGGAATGAATTTTATTAGCATAATATATTTATTGCTGATAAAAATTTTTTTTTTATGGTTATTGTTCTTGAACTTTAAATATTTCTCGAAAAAGCTTTCGACAATAATTATATCAACACATGTAATTGAACTTGAATTTTTGATTTTCGTCTATCGGCTGTTGGACTCTCTCGATATGCAGTTATTTGAGTTTAATTAATATTTAGTTCAGTGAATTACATTAGTTTTTATAACATATTATTAACAAATTTCCTATATTATACTTGTACGCTAACTTAAATAATAAACATTTCATCTTAATAGTAACTTGATTAAACAAATTAAATTGTTAGTTTATTATATTTTGAATTTAGTGTAGTGTATATATATTATTACGCATACATAAATTGAATGCTTTAAATTTTGAAACGGGAAAATGGTTTTTAACGTTTAATACTGTAAATACAAATCAAAACAATGTTTTTTAAAATAAATTTTAAAGTAGAAAAGCATTAATAAATATTGAATTGAATAGTGATTCTATTATAACGCCCAGATATAAATATTTTTCAGGCTTCTTGTATAGTGATTGTTATGTATTATTAGAAGCATAAACAAAATTATACAAAATATTATTTCTAACAAAAGAGTACTACACTGAACTGGTTATTCTTAAAATGTTTATAAATTTTATGGATGATTGAGAGTAAATAATGCTAAGTAGCGCTTTACACAGAATTTGAATCTTACAAGTGATTCCCTCGAAGTCATCTCGAGAAATAGATGTATGTGTATATATATATATATATATATATATATATATATATATATATATATATATATATATATAAGCAGCGGTTAAATCTATGAGTTATATATTTACTTTCTAGGCCAAGAACAACGTTGCTGGAGGCTTTTGGGTCGCTCTCTTTATACAGCGTCACGCTCCTGAAGGAACACAGACGTTCGTGCAGCTGTACATCAGGGTTTGAGTAAGCAAGTGCCTTTACATATGTACGAGCACGTAGAATTTTACGTATGTGTAAACATATCCTATGTACAAGCTTATGTGAGAATACACAAGTAATTTTAGCGAAGAACAGAATATACGGGAAACTTTATTTTTTATTGTTTAACAATTACTATAGATACATTATATCAGAAGGAGGAGTTTTCGCATTTTAATACGCTGCTGTCTTGTTTATATTAACTCAATTTTAGGTAAATACATCTGCGCTTATTAAATATACTGTGGCTTTAAATGTTATAGAGACAAAATGAGGAATAAATAAGACCGCAAACAATATAATTGAAAATAACCGAAAATAGTAAAATTAGAATTTATAAATTAGCATATTAATTGATTTAATTCCTATAGAAAAATTAGGTCTATCGAAAGATTTTATTTCCTTCCACCGGCCATTCCTTGATAATTTGTCAGCTTTTAATATTATATCTGATTATTATATGTTTAATTAATTACGAGCATAGATTAAATGATGTATGAAGTAATTAATGGAAAGGCATTGATTTTCTGATTTCTCAATTCTAAATAAAAGTTCATAAATATGTATGCACATATTATATATTGTATTATATATTATATATATATAATATTATATATTATATATATATAATATTATATATTATATATATATAATATTATATATTATATATATATAATATTATATATTATATATATATAATATTATATATTATATATATATAATATTATATATTATATATATATAATATTATATATTATATATATATAATATTATATATTATATATATATAATATTATATATTATATATATATAATATTATATATTATATATATATAATATTATATATTATATATATATAATATTATATATTATATATATATAATATTATATATTATATATATATAATATTATATATTAT
The DNA here is from genome assembly GCF_000503995.2 of Ceratosolen solmsi marchali. Lineage (NCBI taxonomy): Eukaryota > Metazoa > Arthropoda > Insecta > Hymenoptera > Agaonidae > Ceratosolen > Ceratosolen solmsi. Next base: position 5,525,054 of record NW_011948422.1, read on the forward strand.
ATATATATAATATTATATATTATATATATATAATATTATATATTATATATATATAATATTATATATTATATATATATAATATTATATATTATATATATATAATATTATATATTATATATATATAATATTATATATTATATATATATAATATTATATATTATATATATATAATATTATATATTATATATATATAATATTATATATTATATATATATAATATTATATATTATATATATATAATATTATATATTATATATATATAATATTATATATTATATATATATAATATTATATATTATATATATATAATATTATATATTATATATATATAATATTATATATTATATATATATAATATTATATATTATATATATATAATATTATATATTATATATATATAATATTATATATTATATATATATAATATTATATATTATATATATATAATATTATATATTATATATATATATATATATTGTGCATACATATTTATGAACTTTTATTTAGAATTGAGAAATCAGAATATATTTAAGTTATATATTAATGCATTGAACGATTGATATTTAGTATATTAGATTTTTTCGATTTAATTAATTTTATGATGAAACCTTATATACAATTGATATTATATATTACTCCCTTAATATTTTTCGCCTAGTTTTTTTTTTTTTTTTTTTTTTTTTTAAACGATAAGGTAGATATAACATGTAATAGATTGAAGCTTTTTATAATATTATTAAAGAGCGATCATTTAAATATTATTATTCATGAAGTATAGTTGATATTTCAGAAAATGGTTTAGAAGTTTAAAATTGCTGATAGTTACATATTTATGTGCAGAATAATTTAAATTAATTCATACACACTATATTATATGCACATAAACTTGGATCCACATTTACATACTTATTTAAATAAATAACTAGATTACTAAAGTACATTTCTGCAACAACGCGTCATAAAATATATTCGGTGTTCATATGTTAAATTCAGCTTATAACAACTAAATTATGAATATAATTTTATAATTTTATTAGATCTTGTAGGGGTTAGATCGTGAATCTCTCTTATTTTCAAATTCTCAATGTATTTAAACGAGTGCCGTCATTGAGTCGCTGCTAAAAGTATTCCCTTTCGTTCACTCATTCCTTTGTAAAGGCACGACTTACAGTCGTTGGCGTTTTCTTGAGAATTCAAATATATGCACGCGTGTGCGTGTAGGTACTTCTGTAATAGCAGTAAGAGCGCGATATTACGGATCGCCGAGTACCGAGGTGCTTTTCACGCTAATTAGACACGTTTGCCTTTTGTACAAAAATCTTTATTGGTCTTTTTATATGTTTTCTGTCTTACTCGTTTTTCTTACCAATTTCAAATTCAACTGTTTGTTCATTCTTACATCAGACTAATTAAGGGAAGCAAGGTCATATGCTTCTCTTCACCGAGAGAGAAATCGATATATTGCACAGTCAAACACTTGCAAAAATCTTTCGTAATTTGCAGTATACTGGCCATGTGCTATGATTCTATTCATTGAGATGAATAGTTCTTTCTTAGATGACAAGGGTATACGTATTCGAGAGCATGACTTTCATTTATCAAACAGTTCCTTTCAATCGTATCGAGATTTTGTTCAATAAAGACGGCATATTTATACTTGACGTAACATTATTTCTAATATAATACACGATGACCTCTAATTTTGTAAGCAATCTGATTACGAGAAATATTTTAAAGCCGACATTATAATTTATTGATTTTATAAATTTATAAATTAGGAATAGGATAACATTTTTATATTGTAATAAATAGTTAACGATACATTTTAATATCAATAATTAATTCGCCTGTCATAATATGCTCGATTTTATTCTAACTAAATATACGAAATATATAAATCTTCCGACTACTTGACATTTTCGAAAAATAAACTCATCAATATGTCCATCACAAAATAAAGTCTGATTTTTACAAATCAAAACAACCGGCTCGGGAAATTAATCTGTATATTTTGAATATTTTATATGCACTTTTCTTTTCAAATAAAATTAATGAATACGTTGGTATTTTAAATTTAAAATTACAAACAAAATTTTCATTTCATATTTCACAGATTTTTTTGAAAATTTAAATTTCACAACTTTTAAAATTATATTTTACAATTTCAAATATTGCTATAACCTCTGCAATTTATAGAAAATTTATACAATCGTAAAGATAGTATAAGGTTATTGGAAAAACTATGTCATTTGTAATACTCGAATAATTGTGGAAGATAGGAAAATTTTAACTCATTTTGAATAAAAATCAGTGATTATCGAACTTTAATTATTTCATTACATAAATATGAAAAAAACAATAACTAATTACAAACTTTATAATAATTTAATTACTTTAAGCGGTAAGAAATATAATTTTGATATATTGATTTTGATTTTGATTCATAGTGAAAATAATATAGAATTAGAGAATATAAGCTGCCATAACTGTAGTATATATTTTCTATGTATAATAGTTTTTTATTCTCTCTCCCTCTCTCTTTATCTTTCTCTATCTATCTATCCATCTTATTTTCATCCGTACCTTTCATGTTATTTTTATTTTACATCTAATTAAATTACTAAATAAAAATACAAATAACAATAACTATTAAGAAGGACATTATCAAGATATAAAATTAATGTGAGGAATTTAATAAGAGTACCTTATATTTAAAATATAAAATTGAGTGCTACATTAGACGAAGAAAGTAATTAGATGAAATATTAATAATAATATAACGAATACTGCTCTAAATAATCTTTTATAAAAGAAAAATATTTGTATATAAGTATACCCTTGATGTATAATTTATAATTATTCTAGAAAGAACATTCTAGAATTAACAAGATAAAATAAATAATAATACACATTACTAATAAATAATTATCCGCTATAATAATGCCCTTAAAGTACAAGTTACAAGTTAAATATTTAACTCTTAAAAATTAGAGAAAAACGTTTTTAAATCCGCCGTTGTATTTGTTTCAAGCAAAAAAATACTGAATGTTATAACTAAATACACAATATTCCAGGTAAATGTATCTATATTGAAAAGAAGGCCGAGATTATAAAAAAAAAAAAGAAATAACAATTCATATCCACAGAATGATATGAGAAATGCAATAAGACACCCACGGATGTATTGAATAGAATATGCCGGGATAAGCTGATCTTTCTTTACACTGGTTCTCAATCATAGTTCCGGTCACCTCAAAATCTTTCTCTTTAAACATCTTTCGTCTACTTCGTACCGACACGGACCATCGGACAACAAAACACTAAGTTATCAAAAAACGCTGATAAAGTAATTTTTCCCCAAAGTCGTATAGAAAAGAAAATTACCCCGCTAATGAAATACATGCAGGCACTTTTATACTTTGACGAAAACAGCTATATTATTTATATTATTCAATCTATTACGAAACTAAATAAAATTAATATTATCAAAATGACTTTCAAAAGAATTATCCTATAATAATATTAGTTTAAATTTTGTCATATCTTTTACGTAATGCTGACACTTTATATTTTTCTTCTTTTTTTTTTCTTTTTTTTTAAATTTAATTTAATGATATAGTACTATTATATTAGATATATATTGTAAATATAATTTACTTTATCTGATTTTCAATATTTATTTTAAATAACGTCAAATAGATTTTATCACTTTAAACTGTAACTTTATCGAGTATTGCAAAAAAGTTAGACTGCTACTAATTTATAATCTTAATATAATAATATATTATCATTTTAAAAATCTGCTGTTAAAAATTTACTTTAATAATCTTTTTTTATAATCTATTACATAATATATATAACCAAAAAACTGTTGTTTATTTATTGAAGCAACTCGTTTTCTTATTACATAAAGAAATATTGCAGAAACAACTCTGTTAATATTCATGAATTATTAAATATGCCATAGTTGAAATAGTATTAACTTTGTAAAAGAAGATTTTTATCCTCATTTTCATATACGTCATTATCTATTCTTCATATTTATTCGTTTATTCATATTATTCTTCATATAATACATATCATTATTATCTATATATAGGAATATTCGTTTGAAATAAATTGTATAACTGTAATTTCTTCTACAAACTAATAGAATCTTGTCTCTAATATACTACTAAATTTGGTAAAAGTTTCGTACTCAAACAATCCTTAAAATAAAATCGCGCTTAAATTTTTTTAATGATAATTACTTACTTAAAATCATTGGTATTTTTAGGAAAAACATAAAGATTTATATATAATTTACGTATAAAAGTTCGATTGCAATATTAATTAAAAATATGAATATACGATATATATTATCAATGTAATAAATAATATTAAATTTTAATAAATTTAATGTTGCTATTATTTTTGAAAAAGAAATTGAACAATGCACAATTATTAGATTACAAATAAAAATTGTTTAATATAAAGTTGACGATTACTTTTTGCCAAGTGTCTTCAAAAGTTCTATCACTCGAAGTCAGAGTCCTGGAATTTTGATATACGAGTTTTTGAGTAGTATAAAAGCCGGATAGACCTAAGGACGTTGCAAACATGAAAATGACGAAAAGCCCTGAGATCTATTTTGTTGAATAAGGCTTCCCTCCATCTATATTTCTAACTTGCTTCCTGGATAAGATCAGTTGGAACTTTTTCGCTTCGTTATAGAGTTTTGATTTGTGTATAGTTACGCAGAGTGGATATTCGCTGTCTGTTAGTGCATTAAAAGTTAATACTAAAAGTGCATTGCATGCAAGTAGAATTTTATGTAATCGTTAATAATTTTTTATTAATTATATGGAGATTCGGTAATGAAAATTTTTTTTCTATATAATAATATTCCTGTATAAGTAATAGAAAAACTAAGGCTATATGAACGCATATCGAAATAATAATTTATCCAAGCAGTAAGTAGATTATTTATATACTGCAATAAATATGTTCAAATTTGAATATAATTATATAATATTAATATGAAATATAATTTCTAATATATCAACAATATCATTGATTAAAGTAATATTATTAAATGAAAAAATTTTTAATTTATATATTATTATCTAACGCAAATAAAAATAGATATTTATTCTTTATATTAAATATAATAAATTTTATTAAAATTAAATATCTTTTAATAAATTACATAATATATATTAATAATTAATGAAATTTATCTTACGTGCAATCGAAATATTAAATTTTATAAATATAAAGGCTAGTTATACGTTCCTTGCACCTATCTTTACAATCGCTTAAATTATTATTATAACATTCCAATAAAGAAAATGATTTTCAATATAAGGGACTGATGGAAATCCAAAATATCCTACGTAATGTACATTAACGTAGAACTTAAATTACTGCATTTGATTAAAATTATTCTTATTCTAATAAAATCTAATAAAATGTATTCCTTAAATATATTATTTCTACAAAATAATACCCCCGATTAGGAAAGCTAATGATATAAGCGCTAAAATTAGTTTCATTACTCGATAATTTGAAGGATATCATAATATTTCTAATAATTACAAATAAAATTACGCAATATTATTTTATCATACATACGATTGACTTCAAAAATTTAACTTCACAATCCGATTATTAAATCAGTACGACTAAATTCTCTTAGTAATTAATAATTTCAAAAAAAAAAATTTAAGTAAAATTAAATTAAAATAAAATGAAATTGAAATATATTTAAAGTAATTGGTAAATCGTTTACCAATTAGAAACTTTTAATTGTATGTAAAAATATTGCAAGGCCTCAATTTTAAGAAAATTGTTTATAAAATATTTAGAAAATAGTTTGTTATCAAGTAAAGAGAAAATATGATTGAATGTCAATGTGTATAAAAAAAAAAAAAAAAAAAAATAGAAAATGAATAAATATAGAAAATAAATACAGTCAAAATAAAAGTCATCAAGAGCCTTTCACCTACTTCTACAGATGATACGCGCACTCACGTATTTTATTCCTTTTACGCAGTGATATACTATATAACGTGACCGGAAAGCTATCGCGTGCATCGACAATTTCCCAACGAAGATATAGTAATTTGACGCTGAGATATTGTGGTTCGAAGGTGGAGAAAATAGTTGGATTGTAGACATAAGGTGCAAGGTGTACAAAATTTCAGGAACTTAAAATCTTGTATTATACAAGTACTAAAGATTAAAAAGAGTCTACCATGACACCTACAATGTATAGACTAATTTTCGTGTATTTGATTCTATTATTTCAAATATTTTTATAAAATATTAACGCTCTCATACGTAATATTCAATTTTTTTTGCCTACAAGTAAATTATTATTATTTAGTTAAGGTGCTTCAATAACCAGAAAGTATTTCATTATAAACAAATTTAAAAAACAATTTTAGATTTCTAGTATAAAATATATCTTCGTGTACAGTGAAACAGGGTATAATGTTAACAAATCTTATGTTTTCTTTCAACTTCAATAGAGATTTCTTGACATAGGACTTAAATATTTTAACTAGATGAATTGTGATTCTGAATCAATAGTTTTTCATACTTAATTAAAGTTTATTTTTTTTTATAATCTATTATGATACATTAACATATAAAGTTTCCTAATACTATTCTGTCAAAAATTTACGAATTTCATATTTTCATTCAAATTTTATCTAAATTTGCAGTATAGTAAATAATGTGTAAATAAAAAGAAACTCAATTGACTATCAAAATGAAAATCCAAGACATAAATAAATAATGAACTTTAAAAACTATTGAAAACAATCGTACAATAAAAATATATAATAAAATATGCGATAATTAGTGTTTTATGCTTGAAAAAATTTTTATTAACTATTCAACAATCCTATAAAATGCAAAATGTTAAGTTATCTTGACGAATAAATAGCATATCGGCTACCATAATCAGATCATATTTATTTCAAACTATTCTAATGCGAATGCCTTTCTATCTATCGAGTCTATTATTTTCTCTATTAATTTTCTCTATCAATGTTCTCTCTTATATTTCTTGTATACACTTAAATCTATCATATTTATTAGCACACGGAATATAAATTGTATAATCGATTAAATGTAGTCAAATTTATAAAAGCTAATTAAAATGCATTCTGAATTCTATGAAAATAAAGAATAGAAGAAGTAGTTCAGATAAATTAGATATACCACATTCAAAATAAGTAGCTTCAGAAAAATGAAAAAAAATTGTATTATTAAAATGTACGATTTCTACCGACCCCATAACATTTAGTTAAACATAACATTACATTTTAACTCAAAGAGGACATACTAATCTTGATAATGTTCCTTCGTATGAATTAATTTTTCATCATATATGCACATTCCATATAGTACAAGGATATAATGCGAAAATATCTAAGAGGATTAGTTTTGATATTAAAATGACAAATTTTAATGTCTGAAAGGATATAAACTTTGATCTTATAAACATAAAAAATTAAATAAATTATATCAATTTTTAAGAACTTAATTAACTTGTTTAATAGATTTTATTGTAATAATAATGTTATTTATATTAGAAATTCTACAAATATATCTAAAACAAATATCCAACTTATATTTACTAAATTTTCTACAAATTCCTATGAACAATAACGCTATATATATTCTTAATATGAATTTTAGTAATACCATTCTACTCATATAATCATTTCTACGAAATGCTCATGTACTTTAGTATATAAAGTAATAGGAATAAAAAAAAAATGGATAAGAAAATTAAAATAATAAATGCTATGTTTAATGGGTATATGTATAATATTTGGAAACTATACATCAGAAAATGCAAAATGTAAAAATTATAGAAAATATAATAGAAACATTATTAAAAACACTTTTACATTGCACTAAAAATAACTAGGCACACAAAATTTGTAGTAATGCAAAATTTTAAAACGCTAGCCAGAGATATTCTTTCTACATTTTACTTCATCAACAAAGTTTGACTTGTGTGTATAAAGAAATTGAAGAAAAATCTGCAAACTCTGAAAATTCTAAGAATTATATCTTATCATTGATTGTCATATGTTATTAGAAAATCTCAATTTCTAAATTTAATCACATAATAATAAAGCCAACTATCAGGTCTTTTCTTGTTATTTCAATATGTAGATATTCGCATTAGCAATAAATGCAGCATTACGTGAACTGTGTGATAGCTGTGAACAAAGGAATAGCGTAAACGAACCCTTTACATTGTTAGTGAATGTGGCATAGGTCAAGATTAACAGTATAAAAGGAAAAAGACAAAAAGGAAGGAGCGAGATAAAATAATCTAGTCCAACGTCAGAGCAAGACTTACAAAATCGATCGAAGCTGCGACTATGAAGAGCGTAAAAGGATGATGACGCCACGCACATTCCTAATAGCGCTTTGTTCCCAGTTACTTAGCTTTGCACATCGCATCTTGCCCTTTCTCACTCTCTCTCTCTCTTTCTCTCTCTCTCTCTCTCTCTCTCTCTCTCTCTTTCAAATGCTTCTACTTTTCAAATCTATTTATACTATTTTTACGTTTATGGTGCCACATGTAAAATATCTTAATATTATGATTTTAATAATAACTAACATACAGTGCAATATTATTTATTATATAATTTAATATAAACAATATTTGTAACTGTTATATGTGGTCCTACAAAAATTCTATATGAAAACGTAATTTAATATCATAGCCTATTTTCAAACATATGACCAACAACTACAAAAATTGAAAAATTCAAGTAACCTAAGTAAATACGTACAATAAAATCAGTATGTTAATGTAAATTTTCAAATATATCATAAGTACTAATGATGTATATTATATTGTATTTTAAATAATTCAAATTATAAAAGGGTATGACAAGGTTCATTTCAAAATTAAGTGGATTAATAAAATTGTTTCATATCATGATAGTAGAAAAATAACTTTTTCACTGAAATATAATACCGTACTTTAAGTATATCGTTGCGAAAACCTATGTTAGTTTGAGCGTGAAATAACCTTTCACAATGACATGTGGTAATATCAATACACATAAGAAAAAGATTAGCGAATGACACGAATCACTAAACGCTAAAGCTTAAATAATATATATGTATATATAAGTTTCAAATATGTCAAAATATTTCAATCATATAACGATAACCATACATCGGTATAAAAAGGTTTCAAATTTGGAAGTTTGAATATCATTAAATAATATCATATCATAAATAAATAATATGTACAACTTCATTGAATAAAAATTAATGCAAAGTGCAAAATTTAAAAATTGCTAAGGTTTAATAATCATAGAATAAAACTCAAAATATTGTCTTTCGTGTACAGTTGTATTATATCGATTTAATAAACATTATAATTTTAAATTCAACTTGTTCTCATATGCATATTTTAAAAATTCCTTTCTGATTAATATAACAAAACAATCTAATTTTTTTTATTATTTTTACAATACTTCTACTTTATTATTCTTAAATTAATGTTATCAAAATTTCATTTAAATGTTAATTAATATTCAAAAAGATTATGATATATATATATATATATATATATATATATATATATATGTGTGTGTAACAAAATACTCAAAAAATAAATAATATATCAGTGAACAATAAATGCATTCAAATTTACAAATATATTAATTTGATAAAATAAAAACTTCAATTTATAATACATTATAATTTTTTTTAACAAATAATATTTGCAATATTGTCATCATTTTCTATAAGTAGATAGAATTTATTAAATTAAATAATGTAATACGTAGGTTGAAACATAATACTTTCTGTTTTTTACGTTTTCATTGCAATTTTCAAAAATTCCTATTGAAAAATCTTTCCACATGGAATTTAATATTAATTTACATATATTTGTTTAATTTATTATAATTCGCTCCTAATATTTTCACAAGAAACACAATAATCCTAATATTGATGTAATAATTAGATTATATATCCTTTATTAACAATTAAAGGATTATATAAGTAAGTTTTAAACTAAGTGTGAGTATTTTTTTGAATGAATACTAATATTCATTAGTAAAACTTAAAATTTATTAAGTAAATCAGCATTCGCGAATATTTATAGAAGTGATGTTGTATTTTCTTTGTTAAATAGTCTGAGTATAATCTTAACATACTTAATGTACCTTCGTTTAAACAAAGAATAATGAATAAAAATGTTGCCTTTCTTCAAATCCATTGTCTATTTTTCGAAGAAGTCTATGTTTCTATAAAATTAACACATACATTATCGTATTAAAATTGCCTACAACACAATGATCTTCAAAATTAATGACGAATTTTCCTTATAATTATTCTAGTTACTTGTTATTCCCTATTTATACAATTATTCATCTAAAAGAAAAAATATTACATGATAATCTTACAGATAATTAATTGATTGCGCCACAAAAAGATTTTTAAATGATTAGAAATTTCTTACTTCAATACTTGAATTCTTGAAAGAAAACAAAGTATTTCCTTTTTCTATGATACATGCATTTTATTTATAAAAATTAAAATTTTAAATAATATAATTGAAACAATCAAATCTCGTAAAAAACTAAACAAAATCGAACGATTGAATGATAATATAAATACTCGATATTAATGTGTTTATAGGAACTCTAAGTATTATTAAAAAGTATTTTATATAAGTGAAACAAAATATAGCATATTTGTATGTAAGTTTTTTTTATTCATAATGAATACTATCGGGAAGGAAGTAATAGTATTTTGAAATATTAATTTGATTTAAATTAATTAGATTTAAAGACTCAAAGTTTTTTATTATAAACAGTATATATAACATTTTTATTTATACTAATAAAACTACATATGCCAATAAGAAATCGTACAATGATACATCTGCATATACTCACGTAAATACCCAAATTTTGCAAAAAAAAAATTTGACGAATGAACAGTACAAATGCCGCTCAAGTGCGCTAAGCACATACAACAAATAGTCCCTTTCGTATCCTAAAGTATGAAGTGGAATCATAAAAAAACTGCCTGCAATACCAATTTGTCTATCACCACCCTATCACCTGCGTTTCACGCTGTCTGCTCTATACTTCCTCCACGATAAACAGCTGGATAGAGCCGAAACAGTGTAAGCTTTCGCGCTAAAAAACTGTATTTTTTTTTATTTTTTTTTTTGCAATGAAATTGAATTCATCGTTACAACTTCTTTTCCATGAAAAAACAAAAACTAAGCCTAGTTGACGAAACATGAAAAGAGTGCTGGATGCAAAAACGACATGGAACCGCGGATCA
>NW_011948422.1:5536460-5611662 GCF_000503995.2 Ceratosolen solmsi marchali
GGCAAAGTTGTAAGGTGGGGGGGGCAAATCTTGACGCATCGCTTTTATACAAGTTCTACGAGACCAGGCCTGCGCTTACCAGTGCAAACTTTGCAGTTTGCCTTTCAATTTGTCCGTTTTATCCGGTGGAAACGAACGATTAAAAGTTTTTGCGGGATCGTTTTCTATCTCTCTCTTTCTCTTTCAAGCTCTCGCCCTTCTCCTCTCCTCGCTCACTCGCTCACTCTCCCTCCCTCCCGCCCCTTACCCGCGGCAACTCTCTTCTTCCATTTATCTGCTATAGCATATACTTTTTCTCCCTCTTCCTAGACTCTTACTCTCTCTCTCTTTCTCTCACACACACACTCTCTCTCTCTCTCTCTCTCTCTCTCTCTCTCTCTCTCTCTCTCTCTGTGAAATACCAGAGCTTTAACTTCCGTTAAGCGCGAAAGCGAAGTACGTTATGTATGAAGCATGTATAGGCCGACGATTTTCACCGTCGCGTATGAGCTAACGAGCTTTTTGCTTTCTAGGTCGCCGATTTCCAGTCGCGGTTTCGTCTCACTTCCTCCTCTAGATCGTTTTACTTGCACTCCTTTGTTGGTATTCCAATTTCGCATGGAATACCGACATCAAACCTTTGCGGAAAAAAATTTTTTTGATGGCAAAATTATCTTGATAAAGAAAGAAATACGCTAGAACGATGAAGTCACCATTCATATTTCGTAGAAATCTGAGTCAATAATTACAACTATATATAGCATTACAAAAAATATTCTGAAGAAATTTTAACGCAAATGTGAATTTATATTTCATTTATATTTTCAGCCAAAAACATATACTGCTTTTAATAAAACAATTTGTAAAAGCTTTTTCTAATTAATAATCAACACCTTGATTTCGATCTTTTATTGATAAAGAAATATACACATTAATATTTTCAATTGAAATATTATATGAAATATAGCTTATAATATGTACAAAACTATATTAAAAACATTTTTTTTAAATTATACAAAAATTATGGATGTTTTTTCAAATCCCAGATAAAAAATTATGTATTCTTAACAACAATTACCATTTTACTAGGAATTACAAAATTCCAATTCGAATTAAGTTAATTTGAAAAAGAAACAGCTTATACAAGAAATTTTGAAAGTGATAATTAAACAATTTAATTTATAAAATCTTTTTTTTTTTGTTCATTAAATACTGCAGTTTTTAAATAATAAAATACAAATTAAATCATATATTTAAAATAACCAATTAAAAAAATTAATCTTCCTTAGTACTTAGGTATGATATTCTACATACAAATTGCAAAAAAACTGTAAAATACAATAAAGCAAATTTGTTAATACTTTATTAATATTGAGTTATTGTCTATCCAATGATATCCAATAATTAATTCATAACTATGCTAAATCAAAATAATGCCTCACAGAACTTTTATGTGTACATTAATTTTACTATTTTAAATATTTAAAAATAAACTATTTAATAAATGTATAAAAATTATTTTCTCTATACATTTTTATATAAAATAAAAATTGAAAATTTTCATTCATATTTCTTTGCATATATTTATTACATAATAGTCAAAAAGGAAATTGCACAATTATCAAATAATACAAAGTAAAAATTATTTTACAATCTTCAATATCCAATTAAATTTTTATACCATAATACTTATTTAACAATTCTTTCTAACTATTTTAAAAAAAAAGTTAAATGAAATTTTATATTTTAAACAAAAGTATGTTAATTTATTATCTTTTTAATATATTCCAAGACATTGTGATTCATGAATTTTAATTACATGTAAAATAATTCTCTAGATGCTTACTAGATATAATAATTATGCACTATTATCATAATAAACAAATAACAACAATTTATAAAATAGAAAAGTCAAATATTAATCGATTTCTAATACAGATTCTATCACTTATACGATACTTTATAATATAATGTGCCACGTATGAAAATGTTGATACCTAATGAATATTAATTAAGTAAATAAATTCTTACTTAATTAAAATACTTAATTAAAAGTGCAAGCATAAATTATTTTGTTTTCTTTCATTAATAAATATTAATTATGTATAAAAGTCTATTAAAAATTAAAAATATTTACTAAGAAGAAGAAATCCTTGCGTTTAATGCTTTGTAATAAAGTGATATATAACATTTTATTATAAACATGCTTTTACTTATTTTATTTCTTTAATTTTTTTTTCTTTCTATCAATTATAATTCTTTTTCGTGAATTTATTATCATATTATTAGAAAGAAAGTAAGCAAATAAATTAATAGTGAAGGGTTAGTATTATGCCCTTTGAAAATTTACCGCACCCACATACACAAGATTTTATGAGCACTAGTATTTTACGCCACGGTAAGCATTTTTCCAATAAAATGTGAGACCGTTAATTTCAGTCGATGAAATTTTTAATGACATCGACTTTTCTGTCTCTCTCTCTCACTCTCGCTCTCTCTCTCTCTCTCTATATATATATATATATATAGCTCTCTTATATTAACATTGTGCATGCAGTTTGGTCCCCACTCTGTAGAAAATTCATTCTTAATATTATTCCTCACGCTACACTTGTATGAAATGACACAGGAAACAAAAATAAAATAAAAATATCTTGTCACAGAGTGTAGTAAATTCAAATAAATGATCTTGTTTATAAAATTGTACATTTTTTAAATTCAGAGTTCATTAATTTATTCAAAATTATTATATTTTTAAAAAACATAAAATTATAATGTGAAAAGGTAAAAATAATTAAATTATCTCATAAATTCATATTGATTCATATAAATTAATATAAATTAATATTTCTACTTACTTCTACAATAGTAAATGATTTTAATGAGTAATTTAAAGGTAAATTAATCGAATCAGTCGTACTTTTTACACTACAATTGATATATGAGTAATTTTAGAATTCTTAAAATATTAGTTTTCAAAATATAAAATATTAGAGTTATAATTAACAAATATTTCAAAATATTTCGAATTATTTAAATAAAACTTATTTAGATAAACTTGACTTCAACAATCCCAGAATTATAAAGATAATATTTTATGCTTATATTCGGCATAATATTGTTTTATAAATAATTAACAAACAAATACATTTTTAAACCATTTTTTTTATTAATAATAATTAAATTAATTTTGAATACATTTTATTCATACGAAATAAATGTAGAGTATATTGGTATAAACAACAGACATCGTAAAATTAAAATATCAGGTCTGTGTAACCGAATAAAATATAATATCGAATATTTTAATTATATTCATAAATTTTAATTATTTGTATTTATATTTAATAAACATATTTATTTTTTAATCTACTAATCTGCGTGTGTTAAAAAAATATCAAATTAGTCATGATTTGCTCGTGAATTTGAATAACAAACATATTAAAGTTATTTTCTGATAATTGAAAGAAATATCATGTATATAAACTATAGATTACAATTGCAATTTTTATAATTCAAAATTGAAAAATAGAAATTTATTACAAGCTGTTTTTCTTCATTTTACTTATAATTGTAAAAAATGGATATAATTCTGTATATGATATTAATTTTTCAATATTTTTTATTCATCATACAAGGTACACCAGACATTGAATATTTATATATCTAAGGAAATGGACTAATTAAATCGTAAAATTTTATTTTATGCAGCATCAGATTTCTCGATACCTGATACTATACAATTTGTTGGATATCCGTAAGTTATGCTTATATAACAATATATTAAATAATTGTTAAAATAATTTCTTATATTTCTACACTTTATATTCTGAAATGAAAATTTTCTTATTGCATCATATGTATTGCAATCTTTATTAAAGCTTTCCATACATTATAAAGAATTAGAAATGTTAATTTAACATGTTATAACATTTTTTAATAAACGATCTACTTTATTTTAACCATGTGATAAAATAAATTATCATATAGCGTTTCATATTGGACTCGTAGAGTCATATATGTATTTATAATAAAAACTGATATTATGTATTATGTAATATAAATCTATGTATAAAGACATACAACATTCTTTCCAATTATAGAAATTATTCGAGGATAATG
Source organism: Ceratosolen solmsi marchali (assembly GCF_000503995.2). Lineage (NCBI taxonomy): Eukaryota > Metazoa > Arthropoda > Insecta > Hymenoptera > Agaonidae > Ceratosolen > Ceratosolen solmsi. The sequence continues at coordinate 5,540,562 of NW_011948422.1, forward strand.
GAGGAAGAACTGTGAGGCATTTTTTAATATGAAGTTACCTTTCAAACTAATAAAATATATTTATCCTACTTGTATTATTCACTGTGTATAATGTTAAATATACTTTATATATTTAAAATATTCTACTATAATATACATTTGCTTGCTTCAATTATTTGAATAGTAATACTTCTTATTAATTATAGCAATATCGATATAAATAAAATATACTTTTATTAATTTCATAATATATATTGTAGGAAAAAATTAAATCAAATTTTATTTTTAACTATATGGTATTTAAATATAGAACACTCTATACCTGTTTATATAATGTTCCAATATAATTGTATAAAAAGATTGTTTACTCACTTTATAAAATTATTAAAGTAACTATTAATACATATGTTTATATAGTTAAGCGGCTTGTTAAATTTATAATGTTTAAACAAATTTTAAACATTGAAATAAATTTCTTTGAAAAACTAAACGATTTCTTGCTCAAAATGCTTTTCTTGTTAAAAATGTTTTCAGTTTTTATTAAGTTTTATTAAGTTATTTATTTATTTATTAAATGAAACTCTTCTCTTCTTTAATCCGATGGGCAAACATCAGTTGGCCTCCTCCTTGTTTTTATTACAAGAATCCAATCTTATACTATTTATGATACAAAATAATACAATCTTATAATCCAAAATTATACTTCCTTGCTAATTACTTGATATCTAGCTAAGAAACTTTATCTTCTACTTATTCCGTATATTTTATTTCTTTAATTCTGCTAAAAATTACGTGACTTCAACTTTATTTGTGATATCCGATAACATTTACTTTTGATCTCAATTGAACGAACTTAATAAAAGCTTCCGAAATATTGAAAAAATTATACGTTCTAATTCTTTCCTAATAAAACACAACTAAATTAAATAAATTCAAACTGCAAAATAATAACAATGCTTAATTATATACTACTATTGTTTTCAATGACTTCTTTAATATACATTTTTATAGTACATTATATCAATATTTCATCGAAAATGCAGATTCAAACTAAAATTATTCAAACGTTATCAATTGCTTTTAGAGAAACTTACGTATCTTTGTGCCATTATAATTTACAATGATTTATATATATATATAAATAATCGATTGATTTTACTATTAACAAACATTAAAATACTGCTTTAGTATTTGAAAAAATTTATAAAAATGTGCGTTATGAATAATATATTATAAACGTTACATTTAATTGAAATAAAAATTATGCTCCTAAATAATGTAAAGATTTCAATTGGTTTTTATAAATTATAGTAAAATTTTTATTAAACAATGTTCTATTAAACAATATTTATCCTTAAAAAGTACATTAACAAACCACAATATGTACGAATTTATATTATATATATTCATCAATTAATTTTTCCAAACCATATCATATATATTTAAAAATTATTCACATCGTCTATTTAAGGAACAAAATGAAATAATTAGTTGCAAAATCATTTTAAATAAATTCCATAGCCATATAAATAACTTCATAATTTCAACTGAATATATATAAAACTCATTAATAAGGATTTTAATATTTTCTGGATAGTTACTTACATATATATTTGACTGCATGACTGTAAACCAATGAATATTTTTGTATAAATCATAGGATAATTTATGTTGTTATAAATTTTTAATATTATGCTTTTATAAGAGTTAAATAATTAAACAGAATATAAATTTATATTTTCTATTTTCCTATCAATAAATACATAAAATAAAATCGGGAAATTTATATTTATAATAAAATTTCATATTTATTATTGGATCTAAATATTATATAAGAGCTTATATTATATAATATAAATAGATCATAAATATATAATTAATCTACATTATATACTAAGATGTACACTCACTTAAATCGTTTAGGATTATAGGTAAAATGAAAAATCTTATATTTTAGTAAATCTTTATTACATCTATAATGTAATTCAAATCTCATTCAAACGGTTGCATTGACAGTTTAATATTTTACTTCATTATTTAAAATTAATAATTCATATTTCATTTTCACACATCTTACAATTATTATTATTGAAAATAAAATATTTATATTTTCGATATCATAAAAATCATTCATATAATATATGTCGTTTAAATAATCTCATTAATCTATTCAACTTATCTTAACATTGTATTCTCAAACTATATTATATTATTATCTGTATCCCATATTCTGGTTAAACTATTAATATTAAACAGCTAAAAAATAAACAATAGTAATTCGTAAATCATCGTATCAGAAAAATTTACGCTTATATATATATATTTTTTTTTATCATCTCATTTCGATTGAGATATTTTTTAATAAATAAAAATACACTCTCACATATATATTTATTTATTTATTTATTTATTTATTTATTTATTTATTTATTTATTTGTCATGACACAAATGTTCTTTCTATCCTTCTTATTTTTCATTGTCAAAACATTATTAAGCGAATGAAAGATAAATTGCCACCAAATGAAAACCTGGAAATTTCATGAACTGACCGAATATACGTACGCCATTGTAATGTATTATTATCATCATTATTATGATTATGAATTACCCTTGTCAGATTACTACATATTTATAATATCTTGAAATATGTAAGCTTCAAAAATTGACCCACTCTAATTAGCCTATCTAAACTTTTAGTTTCGATTCAATAACAATTATTAATCCAGAAACTTTAATTTTTGCTTCAATTACCAGCAATCTTCATTAATTCTCAGTAACTAATACAATAATCATTTACAAACATTCTTACCCAAAATGGTAGAGTATCTCTAATTAGTATTTTTAATTTACCTTATTGAATGCAAATATCACATTATTAACATCTTCTATTATTACTTCTTTTCCGTTGATCGTTGAAAAAAATTTCTTTATCATGTAATCAATTATTGTGAGTTTGATTAAATATAATCGTCTAGTTTGTTTCACTGTTTTCTATGTTATTATACATCTCTCCGAAATTTAAATCAATAATTTATTATTATATACATATTCATATATACATATATTATATAATAATTATAGACTTGCTTATAGTAACTTTCCAATACAGTAAAACAAAATTTTATATTCAACAATTGATTTCCTCTAGTGTAAAGCGATGCTCCATTTTTAGTTCATTATTATTTAATCTATTGTTCTCTGCATTACTCGATAGTAATTTTTTGTAAACTTCAATAATTATTAAAAAAAATTACAAAATATTATATTCGGTCTAATATTAAAAATGTAATTATCCTGTTAAAAAATATTGTATAATTGTATAATATATAATTTACGAATAATTTCTTTATCTCTAAAAGTTAATTTTAAAGAATAAATTAAGAATAATAAGCATAAATTGTGGTTTCAAGCATTACAACGGTTTTTTTAGTTTTCTTATTGTTTATTAAATTTTCTGACATTTATTGTAAAATAAACATCAAAATTTTTTTTATTATAGATTCATGTATAAAATTATTTTTAAAGTTTTAAATTAAAAATACATTTTTAATTCAAAATTTTCAAAATTTCCATATAGTTTATAATTAATGTAAAACACGGTTTTTAAATATATATATATATATATATATATATATATATATATATATATATATCTATGATAATTGATCTATTAAAATGTATAAAATAATTGCTATATAAATTTTTAATCTAATAAATTTTTATAAATAATATTCTAAAATATCCTGATCATTTGCACATTTGATAGAAAAATAGCTTAAAAATAATTATACATATATTTATTTATACTAGAATCTTAGGAATTCAATAGAATTTACAGAATTTTATATATTTATCTATGCATTAATAGCATATATATTATTACTACATAAATTGTAATCGAACAATTAAACATAACCGATAAATGTGTTTAAATAACAGAACTATTAAAATATATTTACCAAGACTTAAAATGTACTTCGTGAATATAAAAATATCTCCCCCCGGTATTTTATATATCAATTTTAAGTATAAAAAGTGCACTGAAGCTCAAATCCAAATTTAGGAGAATTACTTTTACCTTAAGTGATTATCGAATTATAAGTCAAATTTTACAAAATGAAATTCTTAATGTCCGTTGTACTAATTGCTGCATACTTAGTATTCATAGTCCAAGGTATATAAATAATTAAAATTAATCAATTAATACGTACGTTTTCATCTAACAAATTATTAATCTCTAGCACGCAGTCCTGCTGGCGGTAAGTTTTTCCGTAATATATATATATATATATATATATATATATATATATATATATATATCATACAATATAATAAACAATATGAAATATTCATATAATTAAAAGAAGGACATACATTATTTCTTTTTCAAAAGTATTTTTAATTTACTAGACCTTTAATTATTTAAAATCTGTACATTGAAATAGAACGCAATGATATTAATTAATTATTATTCATAAAATTTTTATTGATAAAATCTATTTTTAATTTTTTCAAATATAAATTAGTATTTTAGTTAAAATTAGTTTCTTTTTAAGTTAGTATTAATTATGACTATAAATATATACCCATAATTATATATAATTTAATGAAAATTAGTAATTAGGCATTTTACTTTGTAAACAAAACAATTGTATATTTCTACTTTTTCTACATCAAATAAAGTACTCTGATTAATAAACTTTGTAATTCTATTTTCCATAATTCTAACTATAAAGATGTACTTTGCATTATTCATTTAATTTTCTTTTAATGTATACAAGCACAAATCAATAATGGAGATATATACGCATACTCATTATATTTATAATTTTAACAATAGACGTATTAATTTAATCTTCATTAAACTTTTGTACACAGGTCATGGAAATCCAATAGGTATGTTTTCTATATAACTGTGATTAATCTTTTCAGTTATATACATAATTATATTATTTTATATATCAGAAAGTATTTGATACAGTTGCTATTTGTTATAGGTTTTTGTTTATATATTTTACATATTTTTACTATATTTTTTTTAATATATTTTACACTTTTGACTAAAATAAATTTCTTTTTTTATATAAACATTTTTATATTAGCAAAAACTAAAAAAAAAATAAAAATACTTTTACTGTATCACTAAGACTTTTATAATTTGTTAAAATTTTCAAAAATTTACTGATTTTTTTTTTTTTTTTATAGGTGGTAGGAAGTAATGCAATACCGTAAGTGATTATATAATAATTCAATTTGATCTTATATTTATTTAATTGAATATCAATTTCTTCTAATAAAATTATGTCACGCAAAAATCTTTCATATATAAATTAATATCGTATATACTAAATATATATTAATGTATTTTTAGAAAATGAAATTTCTACTTATATAAAATATTATAGATACAAATATATTATAAAAAATGAAGTATTCTCGTATTATTATCAAATAGTTAAAATGCAATTTTAAAAATATTATATTTCTTGATATTCCAATAAATTAATGTTTATATATAATTGATTATTTTAAATATGATTCTCCTAATATGAAACTTTTTTACAATTTATAATAATATGTTTTTTACAATTAAATATAAACATTTAATGGTATTAACCAATACAAGTATTAAATTTAGTAAATAACATTAATTATCTTTGAATCTATGTATAGGCCATTATAGTATCAGTATAAATTTTCATTTTAATACAATTAATATTTTATATTATACTAAAATAAATAAATTCAATTTTTTAGATCTCAAGCACTATGATTACATTAATAATTACCTCGCATCTCCGATAATTGTAAGTACATTATTTACAAGATAAAGATTTTATAATCTTACCACGTAAATGTTATAATGTAATTATGGTAGTTGTAATAAAATTTGAAAATAATATTTTTTTACAGGTATAGGTGACTTTTATCTTATAAAGAGAATATATATTATATTGAATTCATATATGAGGAAATAAATATTAATGAATTGAAATTAATGATTTGTTTTTAAATTCTTTTTTTCCAAACATATTTCACTTATCTTTATTTTCACCTATATTTTATTAACTAAACATTGCCAATATTCCCTTTTGTTAGGTAATTATTTAAAAAAAAAATATTATAAAATATTGTTAATAAAATATTAAATTCGTTTCAATGTTTATTCATGATAACTGCCATAGCTAGATAAGATCAGTGTTATCGTGTTTATAATTATGAAATTTTAAATATTGTTTAAGTAAAATATTATCCAATCAATAAACAAATTAATATAAAATCTGATTATGAAGTTATTACCGTAGTAATAGCATATAAAAAACACTTTAAACCTTTAACTTTCTTATTAATCTTTAAAACAATTTTGTATTCGTCAAACAAAAATTTGTATACACATTTAAAATATTTATTATTTAAGGATTATAGATAAATGGCTAATAAGACATATTCGTATTTTTTATTATATTACAATTATTATTTCTCCCGCTGCCTATAATAATGGAAGTTCTCGAAAATTTATCCTATTATCCTATTAGTCTTGAAAAGTCTTGCCATTTTGGTTTTCTTTGTCTCTTGGCGGCATGAAATGAAATAAAAAAAATATATATATATAAGTATGCATAATCGTCATAACCTACATAGTTGCAATATCTGTTATTGTATGAATAATAATATGATCATTAATAATATACTATTATAGATGATCCTGCAAACTCTACAGAACAAATTATCATATTTTATGATTGTAATAAGATGATTTTATTCGTACCTGATTGTACAAACAGCCACGCACATATCAGTATGTGTAAAATACTAATTAAAATTTATTCATATCCCAGATTGATATTTCTGTTTTCATCTACGTCAAATATCACATCTGTTTAGAAAATTATAAAGTAAATTTTAATAAAATTCTTATGAAATAAATGTAAATAATGAATTAAAAATATTAAAAATATCAAAAATAATATCAAATGTAAAATTCATATTATAGAAATCTTTATTTTATAATTAAATGTAATGGATCGTACAATATACTTCATTTATTATCCATTGAAATAAAATAAAATCAATAATTTATATGCATCTACTAAATATTCACAATTCTTATATAAAAGATTTGCTAGAAGTAAGATAATAATTGGAAAAGTGCAATAAGAAATACTGAAATAGGGATCGTTGATTACAATAACAGATCAAACTGTAATCTTTTGTGAGGTATTTAAGGGAGATTCATTTTTCAAAATAATAAATGCAAATTCAAAATTAAGAACATAAATTTATGTAATATCCATTTATTGAATAGAATTGTTGAAACTGCAGTCGAAACATTTTTTCTCTACGTGTATCATTCTTGTAGAAGAAAAGACTATGTAAAGAAAAGACTGTGTAGGAACGATGAAGAAACGTATAAATATCAATTTATAAAAAAATTATTTCCTCTCTAATAATCTGAACTATTGGTCACCTAATAAATACGAAAATTTATCTAAAAAATTTAAATATGTAATTTGACTAGCAAAACCATAGAAAGCATCATATACTAATAAAAAATACACGCTTATATATTGCAATAGTGAATTACAAATTAACTGTTTCAATTGTAAAATAAATAAAAATTGTGGATTACTAAGCTGAAAAAATGAATATATAAAAACAAGGATTTAATTTTATTTGAAAATTGTGTAGATTAATAATCCAATATATTATTTACAAAATTACTATAAATTTCTTATAAATATAGTCTAATTTTAATAATTGTATTTAACAATTAGCATATTATATTCTATATTCAATATTTAGATGTATATTTCATAGAAAATACAGTTTTTGCCGTATTTAATACAATAATATCGGAATCACAGTCCATAATATCAACTTTCATTATACATATTGGTAAAAGTAGAATTTAATAAACGAGAATGAAATTCTAAAAATCCATATTTATTGTTTTAATATGTTCTTCTTTCTCGTGAAAAGATTATTCATTGACACGAGAAAATCTAAATTTTATATATTAAATTTGCATTCAATATTAATTCTGTTTAACCACTTAAAACCAAACAACTAGAAAAATATAATCATATTTATATTTCGACGTACATTATATATCGACTAAATTATTAATATTCAATTATTAAATATATTTAATTAAATTATAGAAGAAGAAATAATTCTAATTCATATATTATAACACTATATTATGTATATATCCATATTGTTTTATCGTATTGAATTTTTTATATAATTATGGAAGTATTATTCTGATTAGCGGTATTTGAGACTTTTTAAATGTTTTAATAAATGTAAAAAATTTATTTTTTTTTCATAAAAATACATGTGAGCACTACAATATTTTATCAGATTTATTATTAAAAGCATAAGATATTATTGTATTTGTGAGAAATAAATGAATTTATAAAATGTATTCTCTGTTAATCGTTTTTTTTTTTTTAAATGGTATATTTAATCTATTATAAAAATAAAATAATATGAAATTGACTATAAATTTTTAAAGCACGTGTATAATTGTAGTCACTTAAATAAAAAAAAAAAGTACAATAAACGCAGTGAAATCGATTATATTATGTAGAAATATTATCATCATAGACGGAAAACTACAACTGAAATGACAAAAAGATTTTGAAGGAATTTAAAGCGACTTCATATATCTTGTATATAATTTATAATAATAGATTCATGATGAAATATCAAAATACGTAATAGTTTTTTTAACAATATAATGATTTCTATAAATAATGTTATTCTAATAAGCAATGATGTAGATATATATATATATATATATATATATATATATATATATATATATGCATAACGATTTCATCAAATATTTTAATCACATATTTTAAGCTTAAGTTCAACAATAGTTTAATTTATAAAATTTGTGTATTATAAGCTTGCCGTTGCAAATAAGCATTCTTAAAGTATAAATTACAATGTATAACTATGTACCTTAAGAATATACTAAATAATAATTGAATGAAAAATGTGTAACAACGTATTTATATCTTTTAAATAAATTTGTAATTCATTTCAAGATCTTAGAATTGACTCGTTGACTTTACAAAAGCTTTTAAACTGTACATAAATACGTTCGCCTTTATAGGCTTTATGTGAATTTTAAATTGCAATTTTATTTTCAAAATATTTCATGACATCTGTATACACAACATATTTTCATGAAAAACCAAGCGAAACGCTTTATAAACTCAAAATCTCACTGATTCATCGACCGCGAGAAAAGATATAACTCTCATCTCAACCTCATAATCATTGTACGGAAAATAAGTACGCTGTGTTAGCCCATGGGAGCGTATGTATGTAACTCACGCACTCAACCTTCAAGCAGTTGTAAGTAAAAGCGAGAATGAAAACTGATAAAATGTATTTCTTTCTCCGTTTTCGTTATTGTATTTTCTTTGAATTACGTTCTCCGCTGAGCAGCATTCGCTCATTCGTTCATACGGCTTACGTTCTAAGGCAAGTTGACGTTAACATAGATTGATGAATCCATCATTCTTTCTCCTTTCTTGCTGGTAGCTAAAAGCAAATATAGAAAATGAACTGGTAACTGAAGCTTCACAATTCTCCCTATTTTATCTCATTTTCGTTACACTTGTTATCCACTCTTGTATAAACATCTTTGATTTTTATTTTAGCTCTAAGAAAATCGTGGCAATTGTTTTCTATCTCTTACTCTCATAATCTATCATAAAATGTAATTATTAAAAAGATTATCATAAAACTTTATTATTTAAATACCTTCGAATGAAATGTTTTGTAAGTAATTGATAACATCGATAACAGACACATTAAGGCTAAGATCCGCAGCCAATAGTTTGGTAAGAATTTTATCTCATTTAATAATAAAAATATTAAATTTAATTAAATATTACACTTAATTAAAAGTGCTCATTTAAATATTTATTAAAATATTAGTTATGTTAGTATAAATGAAAAATAGCAAGGCCAGTAGAACATAAAAAAGAAAAAAAATAATAATTTCCTTTCAAACTGCGATTGACTTTTCATCAATCGAACGAATCAAATTATCAACTACATTCTTCGAAATAATTTTTTTAATTATTTTCATTTCAATTAAATTACGTCATAAGCAATATAATGAATCTTATATTAAAAAATATCCATATACGTATTTCATGATTAACTAATGATTTATAAATTCCCTGACCCATTATTGTAATTATATTTCTATTATTTTAAGTTACCGACTGATTATAATAAATTACTGAGAGACAATACCAACAAGCAATCTAACAATAGATAGACAGTTTTTCAACTTCGGGATTATAGGGATGTAGATTATGGATACGATAAACCTTGAACTAATAGTGCTACGTTTAAAAATAACATAATTGATATATATTATGGTGAGAATGAGGGGAAAATTTTTTTAATCTCTATTATTACTGTTAATCCTTAAGAAAAATATCAATACAGCATTGATGATAAGTTGAAGGCAATGATGATAAATTTCGAAAAAATATCCGTAGAATCGGAATAAAATATAATTAACGTGAAAGCAGCGGTATTGAAGAGCAACTGGAAAAAGCCTGTAACGGCACCTCCTAAATATCTACGATCTGGTGAAAAAATTATTCGACCATCAGAAAGCGTCTACTTCCATAGAGGAATACACATTGCTCCGCGCATCATCCCAGGGCCTCCTCCTTCCACCCCCCCCCCCCCGGCCACCCCCCCCCGCCCCCCCCCCCCCCCACATACACTCATATACATAAATACGTACATACATACATACATACATACATACATACATACATACATACATACATACATTCATATATATATATATATATATATATATATATATAGTGTATGCATACATTAAATAAGAAATAATACGAAGACTTTTTAATTGGCATTCATAAAATCCCAAATGAAGTTTGTTAGGTATTACACTGATATGTACCGTTGAGAATCTGTATTATCTTATCAAAATAAATTTATAAAATAGAAAGGATAGAATAATAGAATAAATTTATAATTTGGTTGACGTATAAATTTTAGTGGGATCTTGAGCGGCGCACTAGATTCGAAGGGGCGATGGCGCAAACAACTCGTCTTCCGGTCGACAATCGGCCACAATATTGCCCAAACAAAGGATTGCCCCTTCGCTTGTGCTACGTATTACACACAAAGCGCCCGCGAATGCCACGCACTCGCGCGACCATTCCAATGGCTCACCTGTCTCTTCATGAGAGCGAGCGAGAGCCAGCCAATGCACGTGCACGCGTCACTATTTGCCCCGTAGAGACCTTCGAATGCACTTGGCTTGTAGGAATGACGATCTGTGGATTTCGGCGCTAGGCACTTGGTGCCCTAGTAAGCGGGTAAGCGTGCGTTGCCACTCGATTGTTCCATTGAATTTTTCAACTGTGTGCGATCGTTGATGTATTACTTGGAAATTATTGATAGGCTATGGCATTGCAAGCTTACCTCATTAATTATTCCCACGTACGTGCGGCCTCTAGTGTAATAAATAAGCCGGATAATATCAAATGAATAAAAATGTCCAATCGCTATATTGATATTCGCTTCGATGTCATGACAATTTGTTATGCAATAAATATTTAATGTTTATATATCACACGTAGACATTTGTTACGAGTCTTTTAATATTTTAAATAAACCGTGAATTTAATTTTTAGCAACATTCGTGAATTATAGTCGAAATAGGAAAATAAAACAGCACGATTTTTTCACTACGTAAAAAGTGGAACCATTAATAATACATACAAATAATGGCTATTCATAATGAATGATTACATTTACTTTATCAGTTTAATTAATTGCAATAAGTCGAAGTAACGTGAAATTTCTATTTTAATAGATGATTTGGAAAAAAGCTTTTCCCAGACATCGATGGAAAAGATCATTCCGTCTCTCAAATTGCTAAATATTGCCAAATACATATAATTATATATATATATATATATATATATATAGATATATATATATATATATATATATATATTTAATAGTAAATTACTGTTGTATTATAATATATTAAATATTTATAAATAAACATATTTCAAATTATAAACGTTCATATAGAACCAATTGATGTGGAATCCATTCTAAAATATTTAAAAATTTTTATTTTTCCATTGGGTATTTACAATATTACTCATATAATTTCCCTTAAATAGTTGATATATTTTAACGTGAAAAATTATTATACTTGAAGAAATATTTAAATTCTAAAGTTAATTTCTTAGTAAATTTTTCAGATGTATTTGAAATCATCTATAAATTATAAATCAGCGAAATTTATAATTCCACTTAAGTATATAAATAGAAAACATTTCATTTTCTATTTTTTGAAATAATTTACATAAGCCTAATATACAGAAATATATATTTTGATTAAATTATATAAAATGTTTCAATCATTATTTTACAGATAATACTAAAAAAGAATAAAGTAATATATATATATATATATATATATATAATTATTTATATTTCTACGTAAGATATTTTTCTCTGAAATTCTATCGTATTATAAGTATTATAAGGTAGAGTCTTTTCATACTATTTAAATAATAATAATATATCAATTGCCATAAGGACGGTTTTATAAATAATAAAAATTATTATCATTTTAAATAAAAAATGCTGATAATATTTACTTATTTTCGAATTTTAGAATTTCGAAAATACATATGGAAATATATCTTAGAGCACACATTGTAAAACTTTATATACATCCGAGATTTACAAATTTAATTTGTTTTCATAGGGTTTCTCAAAGTATAAATTTTAAATAAAACTATTATAAATAAAAATAATGTCCATAACGAATTCTATAGTAGGTAAATTAATAAGTATAAATAAAAAAAATTAATAATTTTTTTTATGACGGAATACTTTGCATTTATCCAGTATTGAACATTTACATTAAAGAGACTAAATTGACAATAATATCATAGGCACAAGAGAACAATAGACGCAGAAACAGGGAGAAAGACAGAGAAGAGAAAAAAGCACATAAGGACGTAATAATTTGCATTGAATGGCAGGTGCGCTGCGCTACATCTAAGAATTAAACTGTTAGCATACTAATAAGAGAAATAGACAATTGAATAATTTCCACAATAGTGGACGTATATTTATTTATCCATAGATATAAACAAATTTGACTAAATGGATGATCAAGGATTTTAACCTATAAATTAAATCTATAATGGATTTCACGCTAACTGCATTTGATATTTATTTAAACGTTATATTATAAATCAACTGAAATTAGATTGAATTGTTAATATTAACGGAAGCACGTGACAATGTTATGAATAACATATTATTAAAAATACAAAATCTCTCGATTATAAATATTACTTTTCAAATCACATTATATCTTAAAGAATTTATCTTTCATTAAATTATTATGAACTACAATTATTATAGAATTCTGATCATATTTATGTAGAAAATATTTTCATTTATTAAATTAATATAATTCATAAACACTTGATAAAAATCTATAAGAATATATGATATCGTTATTCCTTCTCATTGAAATAGATGCATTCATATATTTATGTACAATTATTAATTATTTTATAGAGCACAATTTTATTTAATTACATAATTCTGAACTATTGTCAGATAAAAGAACATCGATAATACGAATATTAATGCCTTAATTTACATAAGCTAGTACACAACTTTGTAAATTGCATATTGGAGGTAATTTTCTATGTATTTTGTTGGTAAAATACCGAAAATGTATCGAATTCCATGGTATAAAAAGGATTCGATTTTTTCGAATGTAAAATTAAAAAATTTCGACAATTTTGAAAATTGGAGATCATCTTACATAAGATTTATGCGTTTCTATCACTCACTATCTTGTCTCTCTCTCTCTCTCTCTCTCTCTCTCTCTCTCTCTTACACACACACACAGACACACGCAGGCTATTTCATTTTCTCGTTTTCAAATTAAAGAAAAGTATATTATAATTACACAATTAATTATCGAGAAAACTTTAAAAACAGTTAAAGTCATAAACTATTAACTAACCAAAAATTGATGAAATAAAACAGCCCTAAAGTAGGTTTCTGGTAATTTTTCGTAATGTAAATCAAATCTTTTCTATAGTAATATCAAACGCAATGCAGCATAAGGCAAAACATGAAAATTGAATGATAATTCGATTTAAAAATGGGGAAATTTACCTATACTTATATTTTTATACTTTCATACAATGAGGTAAATTTTTTAAAAATAAAATACCGATCAAACGTACTTGCTGAAAATAGAATTAAAAATTATAAAGAAATAATCACAATTAACCAAATTTGTTGTTTAAGAGAAATCTACTATAAAACATAATTCAATTCTTGATTGAATAATTATAAATATGAAATTTTTTAAATTTAACTATATATAATAATATGTTATTTTTAGAAAGAAATTGATTCAAAGATGGTTTTCTAAAAATATTGATGTTTTTATAGCTCTATTATTATATTCTATTAAAAAATTATTACAACTACATTTACATTACTATAATTAGAATAATTTTCATTAATAAGTCACTCTAAAATAGTCCACAAATTCAAATTAATTTTATAAATTACATAATCAAAACGTACAGTCGTGATTTTCATATAAATGACAAAACTTAGTCTTTTTTTTTTATAGTATTTATAGTTTTTCTGAATTGATAAGTCAAAGCTTTGCTTGTTAATTTCCTACTCTTTAATATAAAGCAAAAAAAAAATAATAATAAAATAATCGTTGTTTTTATCTAATAATCGTTTACCCATAAATAATTACACTATTTACATAATATGCTATATTCATAACTAGATTTTCTTGAAATTAAATTTATTATTGAAATAATTCAATCTATTAATACTTATTTTTCATAATAATATAAAATCAACAATTTATAGTTGAACAATATTATTATCAATGATGAAATTATATATTCAATAAAAGAATTGATTTTAACATATTTTAATTATTATAACCAGATGAAAGTTGTATTTTTCATTTCTTTATTATAGTAATTTTTTTATTTTATTTAACCCTTTTAAAAACGAACTAAATTCAAATGTATTAAAACTTATAAGACATGAACAGAATATGTGCACATTTCTGAGCATAAAAGTTCAAGAGTGTATATTTGAAAATGAAAAGAATAAGACTCGAGATAGAAGAAGCAGATGTGTTTATGAATTTTTATGGAAACCCAAAGGACGAATATAGTTACAAGAAAACTTTTAGCAATAAAAGTCATACATGATATTATATGCAGAGAATACAGAAAATTTTCAATTGTAAATTTTTATGTTTCATTTTAATCGTATTAAACTAAAATTTATTCTTTATAAATATTATTATTAATAAATTAGATAAAAATGAATCAAATTTATTCAGATTTTTATGTAAAGAATGTTAAAGACTCTGCTCACTTTCGAAATAGAAAGTACGTTGCGAAGGTAATTGGCACAGTATCTATCATCACAAATACAATTTAGACTTTGTTATTCAAGTATGCAGAATATTGTAAGAAATATTCATAATCGATTTGATTATCATCAGAAAGCTCATATAATAACCTAAAACAAAATAATAAAAAATTTTTTGTAAGATGGTACTATTAAAATGTAACGAAAAAGTAATAAAGTAAAAAAAAAAAGATTATACTATCACAAACGACATTCTTGAACAAGCGTATTTCTCCATTTCAATAACAATTGTTAATTGCGTCTATGTTCTATTTATTTAACAAGGCAGTTAAACGCGGTAAATTATGGAATAGTAAAGTAAAATAAAAAGTTCAAAAAATTTCAAAGGGCGCTGACATAGCGGCGTGGAGAGAAAAAAAAACAAGAATTACTTATACTTTCCGTCCAGGTGCTAAAAGCAAGAAACACTATTTCTTTGGCCTATTTTACACGCTGTTTCTTCATCTCAGCAAGATCGAATCCCTCGCCCTGTCTCCGTATCCATCTACTTACCTATCTACGTCTTGCTCTTTATCTATCTTTCATCCTCATCTCCTTCTCTCCTTATATTTACAGTACAGTGTGCATCTCTCCGAAGAAAATACACCCATACGACACAAATTCTAAGAAGAAGTTGTGAATCTACAAAGCGAATCGTAGAATGCAAACTACAGCATTTGTCTTTGCTAGAATACCCGGATATTCGTCAATATTTAGATTAATCAATATCAACATGTTTTATAATGAAATCGATATTCTGTATATACATGCATATACATACATATATAATTATTTGTTATATTTTTATATAAAACTATGAAAGTAAAAAAATTAATCGTTTACGATAATTAGAAAAGAAAAAACTTTCATCACATATTCTTATTTTTCAAACAATTCAATATTATACTGTGTATTTGTATGTACAAATAATCTGAAACTAATTACTATAAACTGATATTATAGTCTTATTATACAGTTGATTTTATACTCTATCTTATAAATAATATAAAAATTATTACTTCAGAGGAATTTTATTAAAAATTGTACTCAAATGTTTGTTTTGAATTACTTTATTTTATTCGTATGGTTTTTGCATATAAAACGATTACTCATTAAATTCTACTTTCAATGAATTCTGCATAATTTACAGTTATTTTATTTAAATGAAATGTCTGCTACCGTATTAATAGATCAATTGCATTTTCTGCTTTTATGATAAACGTACATTGATACATGTGTGTGTGTGTGTGTGTGTGTGTGTGTGTAAATGTACATATGCAATATTTAATATTTCCGTATATAAAAATATTTTCTGAAAAAAAATATTATATTTTTATATGTAAATTATTAAAAATATTATTTTCATAATAAATAAAGATAGTAATATAGTCTGTTGACAAAAATTTCAATAATTAAAAAAAAAAACATGAATAAAGTACAAATATAGGATATATATACATCTTGAATAAATTCATGAACTAATGATTAAAAATTCAGTACTGATCATCTTAATCTCGTTTATGAAAAAATATGGCTACAAATAAAGAAGGAAAAAGGACTGCCGCAGATTATTCATTAAAAAAAAAAAAAAGGAGGTCGAAATTAGACAGTAACATGTCAACAACAAAAATAGAAGATGAACGATTTAGACTTGGTGTCTTGCCTATTCAATATCCATCTTGGCTCTATGCCATGAGAACACTTAGCTTTCCATAAGTATCCGAATATCTGCGTATTGGACGTTTGAATGGTACATTGATTGACCGAATTATTGACTAGCATCGACATATATCCGTATATCCCCCCCCCTCTCTCTCTTTCGCTTTTAAGGAGAACTATTCATCTTTCAATTGGCAACGTTCCAAATTCAGAACGTCAGGCTCTTTCAAGGCATTCATACTCCTCCACAGGATTCACCCTCGCAACTCGCACTTTCATTCTCTCTCTCTCTCTCTCTCTCTCTCTCTGTCATCTGCATGCTGAAAGTCCATCTAATAGATATAAATATATTTTTTATCGAAAATACTCATACTTCATTATCAAATTTAAAGAAAAAAATTTAAAATTATCTATTTATTCAGAAAATTATAGCGTATATCAGTACAATAAACAACTCTATTATATTAATTATAATAATAATTATTATTTATGTTATTTATTATCTAAATTTAAATTATCTGTTTAATTATTCATTTAATATTAATTATTATTTATTAAGTGTAATAATTTAATATAAAAAAAAAAAATTGTGTTATTCAAAATTTTCGTTTAACATGTGCATATTCAATTTAATTATACAACTAACATTTTATACTCCAATATTTTCCAACTGAATTTGTTACATATTATTACAATGTCAATAATGCTAATATGAAGTACAGAATTTTGTAGTAATTAACAAATCATATAATGAACTATACATTATTTAAAATTCAATTAATATAATGAAACTCATTTAATCAAAAATTCAATATACACATTTTTTATCTTTATAATCAGCTAATAATGTTAAAAATTGTTACAAAAAAATAAAAATATTACATATTTAAAAAATTGAATATACTAGACTATAATATAAAATAATGAACAAGGATATTATAATTAATAACTTTTGAAATGGTATTGTCGTTTTATAAATTGGTATAGATTTTTTAAGATAACAATCATTATCAGATAACTTACATTTCAATTGAAAAAATACTATATAAAGAGAAAGATAGCATACAACGTTAGCATGAATAAAACATCGTTAGCTAGTTCGTTACATATACACGTACATACAATGGATTCATAGTGAAGCGACGCTAACCTTCTGTTGCGGTTAAATTCCGGACGAGAAAAAATCTGCTGCGCCACCAGACATAACTAAAGTGCTGTGACATTTATATTCATTCGCGGTTCCACTTTTTGCTTAAAGCTCCGCCCATTCCCTCTTTCTTGATTTTTGTCTTTTTTATCTACTTTTCTTTTAATTACATTCACTATCTTTTTTGACTGCAATATAATTTTCTCTTTTGCTCTCTATCTATCTATCTATCTGCCTATCCATCTGTCTATCTTTCTAACTAACTTTTCTCAGTTTCTGTAGAAATTCTTTTTTTGTTTTTGTACATATTCATCTTTGTCATCATACCTTCATAATATAAAGTTTTTTTTTTTTTAGTTTTTCTTACCACTATTATGTTTTTAATGCAAATTTTTCTTGTATTCTATCTACGAAAAGTTTGTGTTTCATTTTCCCTTAAGAAATGTTAATGCAACCCCAGAGTAAAATATACCTTTATTTATGTATTTCTTCCTTGATCTATAAAAAAAATTGTTCATTTATATAAAAAAATCTTATTGTACAAAAGACCTAACATTTGTATTAACTAGCCGAATTTCTTATTTATAAATTTTTTAAATTATTAGTTGCGTATTAGAAATTATATACATTAGACAGTATATTTGTACATTCAATGTACTTGAAATAGTTAATTACGATTACAAGAAAACTTCGAGAAATAATAATCTATCATTATTAAACGTTAATACAAAATAAAATACTATATAATATATAATAATAAAAATTGCAATTTAATAGTTCAATACGAAAAAAATTGGATTTTTGAATGATTTCAATAACACGTATTTGATAAAGTATTTCTTTAATGCTACTAACTAGCTAAATTTATTTAAACTATAAAGTTTTATTACTTTTCAAATACTACGTATATACATGAATATTTATTAACTACTTGCATATAATTATAAATAAATTAATATTTGCTGAATTTAATATTATAATAATATTTAAAAACTCTTCGGTTGTATGAAAAATTTTCAATATTCAATATTCAAATGTAAAGGCAATAAAATAAACTATATTATCGAAAATTAGAAAAAATTATGCGACTATAGAATTTCATAATAAATACTACTGAATGTGAATGTATGTTTCACCTTCGTAAAACCTTCTAATAAAATTATTTAAATCAATTTATTTAGATTTTGTTTATACAAATTTTATATGACAGTGTTAAATCTATTTAGAAAAAAGTTTTTATCATGAATTCATAAATCTAATGTAAATACATAACAATTTAAAAAATCTAACTGTGACATTATTGAAAATTCTAAAAATTATTTTTAATAATTACGATCAAGATATAATTATGTACAATCTACTTATAATGATAATCCAATTAAAATCTAATTACTTTCATACTTTAAATATAATAAAAAAAACCTCTATCAATACTTAATAGAATTATCGTATATAAAAAATACTTTATACTATATGAAACTTATAGGTTTTGTCATATTTATAATGCATAAAGGTAAATAAATTTTGAGAATATTTAAAAGAGAAGAATGAATTGTTAAGTTCAAATTCTCGAAAAATTGAAAACAAAATAAATAATTCCTAGTTCTAACCATAAATAGCATCAAATTTTGCTTTAATTTTTCATTTTAAGTGAAAATTTACGATAGTCTTAAGATTTCTTAAATTTTAAATTTGTTAAACAAGAAATTAAATTTAGTTCCATTCAAAAGTGTGAATTTAATATTAAATATTTTTTCTCGTTGAATTTTTATATCATGCAAGTTTCCCTCATCTATTACATATGTATGTGTTTAATTAGTCATATTTCAAAAAATTAATTAACTTTTCTATAATTTTTATATAATTTAGTGATAATAAATGAACTAAAACTAGAAATATTATATTACAAATCCTACTTTCGATCCAACATTCGGTCAATTATATATTTCAGTTGGTTATTCGAACATCGTGGAAACGACTGTGGTTGACGAAGTTAAGAGGAAATTCGATATTTTACAATCTCCGCAATTTCAATCTATTTGACACTAATCGTGTAGTGCCAAATAGATATCGAACACTTCTTTGGAACTTATTAGGAATGGGATAATTAATAAGATTGATACTAAATTAGATTTTATAGAACATATTTAATGAAATAGTAGTATCATAAATTTAGATATAATAACAATTTTTAAATATTTCAAAGCCAAGATCTATATTTATAAAAAATTACTCTCTTCATCTATGAATTAATCGTAAAATATTTAATAAATAACAAATAAAATTAAAAGATTTTGCTAGTTGAAAATTTCATAATTCACTATACTTTTTCTAAAACTGGATTTATTTGTAATTTATAAAAGTTCACCTATTAAAGAGTTTTGAATAAATGAATTGATGGATTTCACTTGAATATATATCGTTTTTGAATTAAAATTTATAAAAATTTTCTATTTTCAACATATTTTAATCCATATCTTAACAAAAATATAACAGGTTATAATGACTACATCTATTGTCTTTTCAATCCATTACCATACCCTAGATTCTTTATCAATTTTTTATATAAATTATTTTAAATTGATCGGTAAACTTTTTACAAATTTTTAATATGTATGTTTTTAAGTCTTCTTTGTTACAAGTATTTGTTCTGAAAATTTTTTTAAATAATTTGGAATTTGGTATAAGTTTCTTATATTATTAGTATAACCCTTTAATTGGTACTAATATATTCTCATTAAAATTAGTAAATCCGATAGAAATTCAAGAATTTATATATAACATAATCCGAAAATATTTTATATCTAAAAGAATAATTTAACACGCGTCTATCTATATATTCTTCCCTTTATCGAATTATCTTTGCACGAAGGTGTTTCGATTATAAGCCAACCAACTTCCAAGAATATTGCTCCAATGTACTATTTTTGTTGTATAATATTATAAAATGTTAAATGATAATCCTATAAACTTAATTTTATCCCTTTAACTAACTAATTATTATAAATAACATATATTTTATTTATATCAATACGCTTATAAACTATACCAAAGACTATTTTTTTTGTTGGAAGACTAAAAGTTTTTTCTTTTTGCACAATACATTTTTTTTACATACGCAAATTAAATATTTAAATATTCATTAAAAGAGATTTATTCATTTCACTTGTTATAATAAACATTTCATAACATGCAATATCATTTCAAATAACATAATATAATTATTGTTTACTTTTAGATTTTTTATAAGAAACGGAACTTAATTACATTACATTTATATATTGCTTTATATGCATAATTATTAATACATAAACTACGTGGAACTATTTTGTACTCAGTATTTTTACCAAAATCTTATATTCTGTATGCAAGATGCAATTATACGATGGTGCCATTGTTTGCGCTTAGCAATTTAAATAATAATAAGATAAAGACAGAAAATGTTTTGAGATTGTATTTTACTATTTAAATAGGAAACGCAGTTGTAAAAAGCTTTACGTTTTAGCTCACATCCGAAAGATACAGGAAAAATTGAGATACGAAGTAGATATAGCCTTGCCATAAATGGACTCGCCATTCACTTTCGTTACTACAAATAAAATCCAATACTTGAGAAAGGCCAGTATGAAGAAATCTCTAAGGATATCCCTATGTCCATAGTAAACTTAAGAACCATGAATAAGGATATCAATTTCACTAGTTACTGAATTCCGCATAGGATAATTATCGATTATCCAATATCATTTAAAAGACTTGTGTAGGTATTGTAAGTAAATTTATTTAATTTAAAATATGGCATCAATGTTCAGAAAAATGAATATATCTGTTTTATCTGTTATAATACTTAATTTAAAATTTAATGTAATGCTTTAAAATAATGTTATTAATGTCTTAAAATACAAATATTAATGTAAAAATATTAATATTAAAAAATAATATAAAAAAAGATATTGTCATATAATATATTTAATATGACCATTGTAAAATTATCAAAAATATTTCGTTAATATTATAATATAAAAATAGAAACTTACTAAAACAATTTCATTGTATGCTTTGATTGTTAAATAAATTTTTAATGCAAATGATTGGTATTAGGTAATATGTATAAGCTGAAATTTATATTGCATTAATGTCTCAATTTTTACTGTATAAAAATCTCCAAGTTTTAAGTTATTTTAATAAAATAAATATGTTTCGATATTCCTAGATTTGTTAATTTATAAGCGCCTTTGTAATGTGAGAAGAAGGCCAAAATTATATGTAAATTTATTTAAAAAATGAAATAATTTTAAAAATATTTTTAAAAATGTTTCAATTAAAAAAAAACCATTTTCTGATAAATAAGCTAATTCGCGTTTCTTATAATATTCACAATGATTACGTTAATAAATGAATGCCTTATGTAAATAGTATTATAATGTATTTAAATTTATTTAATTCCTATCTGGAAAGAGTTGGTGAAAAATAATAAATATCGATTTCTTTCCAATGGACATAGTGTCTTTGAAATCTGACCAGAAAGTGTTATATGAAAAATTACATTACATTACCATATGAAGTATAATGCAAGCGTATACACATGAATACTCTAGCCTGTCATATATCCTCCAACAAGACGAGAAATAATTCCCGTGAGTACGAGAATTCGTACCCGACAGGTAGATGAATAACGTCAGAAATAAGCCCAGCCAAGAAGGTTCATCCCTTTGTGCACATGCAGCATGGTTTTAGGCCCCATAGTTGTATTAAAAAATGAATTGTAGAAGTTAAAATGAAAATGCAAAATGTATCAAAGATTTATTTTCACAGTTTTCTGGTATTTTCTTTTAATACCATATATATCCCGCGATATAATGATTAATCTTTAAATTTAGAACTTTAATTATATCATTATATTTTTGTACATGGCATCGAATATGCCCACAAATAAGCATTTAAATATTATTGAAACAGTTATAATGCATAATAAAGAAACTATTTTAACAATAATAAATTCTAATAATGTTAGAAATCATGCGATCGATATTCAAAAATAATATAATTTATTATTATATATTAATATATTATTATATATATAATATAATATAATAAATAATATTCAACTCTCCATTTAAATTCTCTAAACATTATGTGGAATTCCAAAATTTATATTTTACTATAATAGAAAACAAATGTTTATAAAAAGTTTATAAAACTATCGTATTCAATATAATATAAGTAATTGCAATAATATAATTGAATAATGAAATCAAATTTTCGAAGAATATTATGTTATTTGAAAAGAATAAATAATTTGACGCACAAGATTTCGTTTTTTTTTTTTTTTATTTTTAATTAAAACATATATAAATAATAATTTACTATTAAAATATTTAAAAACATTTTATTGGGTTAATAAATAAACTTCTTTAAGCCATTTATTTACATTGGTAAATCAAAAAGATACAAAGATAATTTATAAAACTTTTCATGCTGAAATTTACTTCAAATAACTATTCATTTATATGTTTTTTTTTTTTTTTTTTGGCAATTTATACAAAATGTAATTACGAGCATTTATAGTTACAAAATCACAACTTATTAGCTACAGGTTTACATTTAAAATACAAGCTCCTGAATCATTTAAGAGAAATAATAACAATAACACCAAATAATACAGAATTTTAGATACTTTATGTAAATGTTATACGTATTTTATGCAAAAATCTTCAAGATATTTAACAACGACTCTGTTTATATACATTTTAAATGTGTAAAATTATTCAGAATGAAAAAATTAATATTTCAATTAATTTAATAAATTAATGAATATATTATTTTGTGCAAAAACTGTTAATTTGTACTAACTGAAAAAATTCAATCTTTTATCAGTTTCCATAAAACATATTGCCACTATTAAAATAAGTATGTAAGTATTTAAAATAAATCAAATTTTAAAAATGTTTTACAGAATTTCGACCTTTAAATACATAAAAAAAAAACTTGTAGATCAATTTCATCATCTATATTAAAAAGCATATTTCATGTAATGATGAATAAACAGTTTTTTAAATCAATATAAAAATAGTTCATAAAATATGTCGAATAATTATTAAATATAAATGTGTTTTAGAAAATGATGGCTATTGAAAAAGCAAAATAATGCTTTGACGAAGTAACGCTAAAAATTTGTTTCTAATACACAAATTTCATTAAATATTTACTAAATTTTTTTAAATGAATCAATTTCTGAAAAGTAATTTTAAGAAAAATGCTTTTGTCGGTGTCAAAAAATCAGAAAAATATTTCCGTTCGGCTTAGAGCATCCAGCGAAGAGTTTTATACGATTTTAAATACAAAATGAATAACAATTTTAATTTTTCCAATATAATATAATCGATATTTAGATCTGTTCCTGTATTTTAATTTAAAATTGATTTATTTATAATCCTGATTGTCTAGTTGATAATGTTTCAATCGCGAACTATAGTACTTTTCACTATTTTTTCAATATATTGAATAATTCCAATACTATACATATTCTCAATGAAATAATATTACCATTTTTTTTTTTTTTTAAATCTTTATATTCAACATATTGTATTAATTATATGAATGTATATGAATAATCATATATATTTAATGACTATAATGTAATAGACATATTCTATGAAATATACTTATATGATCAAAAAAAAAAAAAACTCTTTAAAATATCATTAGTATATAATATTATATAATATTATATCATAAAATTATTTTCTATTCAAATTTTTTTTTTTAATTTTACATCCAGGATTTATATTTCAAAATAATATCTTTCTCTCATTCCAATTCAAAAAGTTTTCAAAAGCAATCGAAGCACTGAGGATAAAATAATTTAATATTAAATTAACATACTGATTGAATAGCCTGATATTTTATTGTTTACGAATCCTTCCTGAAAAGTAGAGAAATATTAGAAATAGGCCTAAAAATGCCAATATTTTATTCAACATTTGAAATGCATATGTAATTTTAGTGCATAATTCCATCCTCTCGCTCTATCGTGATTTTACTCCGCAACGCGCAATAGACAAGAATAGAAAGACGCTGGGTGCTAATGGTCTAGCGGTTCGCAAGTTCCCCGATTCTTTGGTTAAAAAGTTGGAGTATGACAGCATGCACAACCGCTCTACGTTAATCGCATACCAGAACAAATGCGTAGCTCTTCGAGCGGCACTACGGTGTCGATGTATCCCTATCCAGGAAGACCGGGTTTCTTCTACGGTGGCCTCGCTCACGACTTGCCTCGGGCACTGGCTTAGGAGGCCGCAGAGGATTCACATCCACGCGAAAGCCGATTCTCCTCTCTGCCGGCTGCATTGCCCCACCTCACCCTATCCTCCCACGCTGCTCTGTCGCGGTCTGGAGGTCTCATCGGTGGTGGCGGCGGCGGCGGCGGCGGCGGCGGCAAGTGCACATAGTAAAGTGCACTACCGCAACAATGAGCAACGGCAGCGGTTTTGACCCTCTCCGCATACGTGCCGTTTACTTACAACGTGTACATCGAGGGTTATAGGTTGACTTCGAGGCCACCCTTCATGCTTTGTGACCCAACAAATTAACCCTCGCGCTGTGTAATAAGTTTCAAGAATAATTCACGGTCTCATAAGCATCTATGCTCAACATTCGAATTATTTGTGAATTCAAGTTCACGCATTTTTTGAATAGAGAATGTATTATGGAATAGAATAGAAAATGCGAATATAGATGAAATGTGGAATAATTTTAGAAGCCTCGTGCCCTCAAATTATTCGAACTAAGAATTAATTTTACCCTGCAATATCAAATAAACCAAAATTATCATAGAAATCTTATTTTGCCTCGTTCAAATATTCTTCTATACATTTTATAGCTCCAGAGGAATTTATCAATATTTGAATGAACATATACTTCATCTCAAGTTCGGTATAATATTTATGATTATAGCACAGACATTTCATTCGAAAACATAAATATGCCCTTTATAATGAATATGGAAAATTATACGTGAATCATGAAAGTAATTAATAATTAATTTACAGTATCATAGATTTAAGTACAAAAGCTTGTAATTACTGAATCTTTGAAATTATTAAGCCAATGCCTAAGCCAGTGACCGAGCCAAGTCGTGGGTGAGGCCACCGGAGAAGAATTGAATAATTATTAATTATTATTAATAGTAGGTGGATGTTTACGATTTTTTGTAAGTGGGAGAAGCCGAGGTTCGTTGATACAAATATTTCTGATATATTTCCATTTTGAAGCAGTAGTTCGTAAAATTTACAATCTAATCTAATCAATTACATTAATTCATGTTCATGCCATTTAATACATTAAATCTTATACATAAAGTGATCAAAGATTTTATCTTTATCGACAGTCAAAAATAATATGTATTGTTTTAAAAAATTTATAATTTTTACATTCCAGAATAGGACATTTTTTTTAATTCAATAATTACAAAATGGAATGTTGATATAAAATCGTATAGATATTATACATATAAATGCAGCTGGTTGATCTTACAATATAAAAATAGACGAATCATTTGGTAAAGAAAACCGAAAGATTATAGAAGGGAATATGGCTTTACTCGGTCGGAAATCAAACTCAAGATCACCCACTTTCATAGTGAATCTATTTCTAACTCAAACCACCAATGTCTATGTGCATTTATTCATTCTAGGTATTTTCATAGCACAATCTTCACAGGAAATAAGTAATATACAGCCAAAGTTACATCTGCAATACTCAATTGCAATGGGAAAAAAGTTTAATATAAAAAATATTATGCATAAAAAAGTTTAAATGCCGATGAAGTTAATAATTTTAATTACCTGAAACGACGAAACACGATAGAAACATAGTTAAAACGAAATTTATTCTCAATATTCAATCTTTCATTTAATAATATATATTTCTATTAGATAAATAATTCAATGGTTAAAAACAATAATGAATAGTTAGTTGTCACTTAAATCAAATTTATGGATCTACAAATACAATTTAAATTATATAGGAAACTATGATATTTAAGAAAAATAACAAATCTCAGTTAAATCAAAAACTCACATATTTACTAACTATGAATACATTGCACTTCACATACCATAAATATATGAAATTAGTTGTACCCATGCAGATGAATCTATAGTAAGCAATTATAAAGAAAGAATTACGTAGAAAAAAGCGAAACATATAAAATTTTAATGATACTATTACAGGTAATTTATAATATAATACATCTTGGAATATATATATATATATATATATAAATTTATGTGCTTAAACAGAAAGTTCCGATTGTTTAATTCTAAAAATAATTATAAATAATAAAAGACATTGCAATGTGTAAATAATTATTAAAAATTATTTAATACAAATAAAAAATGAAACAGTCTTATAAAAAATTAAATAAAAATAGATAGTTTCACTTTTATGTTATTATTATCATACAATATAACTTTAAAAAAATGTTTAAAAAACATCTTTTTTCTTCTACGTATTACTTCTACATATTTCTATAAAGAATTTTCTATTTTTTTTAAGCATTATTAATTTAACATTTATATACCTGTATTGCTAATTCTATATACAAATACAAATAGAAATATAAATACAAATCCGATACTACAAATCCATACGTATTATGTACTTATGTACATAATACTTATGTATTTTATTATAATGAAATCAATTTAAATATCCTCTTTCTCCTTTAGCATATTTGACTAAAAATTTTTTATTAAAAGAATTCGGACTATTTATAATTGAATCATTTTTTTCAATATTGTAAACCTATGTGATGTAAAAATATTAAAAAGTATTTTTAAATTAATTATTTCTTGTTAAATATAATATATATATATATATATATATATATATATATATATTCTAAAATATATATTTTTGAAAGGTAATTTATTTTAATATTTAATTCTGAATAATAATAAATGTAATTTTAGCAATAACAATTTTAAACTACAAACGTTGAAAAAACGATTGTGATATAGAACGTTGATGTAAGAAAAAATAATTAAAACATTAAGTTTTACAAGATTATTAGGAACAAAAAAAGCCATGAAAAATAAATTCAAAATAGAATCAAGCGTGGCGTAATTACAAAATACAATAACTAAATACATTCCAATCTCTATCTTTCTTTTTTGCTGATAATAACATTGTAAAGTAATTGGTCCATTTAGGTAATCAAATTAAATAATGTAATTAAAAATTACTACATCTTAAGCAATGTTTGAATTTAACAAAAATCTTAGTTTTTTTCATTTAAATAATTTGTTAAAGACTATTTAACGAATAATAGTAATATATGGTAGTAACGATTCTATTTAATAAATTTAAAGCTAAGTTATATTGTATTGTGCAAACTTTGCAAATAATTCTCTAATTCTATTCTCTATATTGTAAATAATTTACATAAAATAAACTTTTCAAATATTGGCATGTATTGAATTGATATATCGACTATTTTACTTTTATAATTCAAAATTATATTCATATATAAATCAATGTAAATCAAAGATAATAATTTTTAAATTAAAATTAGGTTTAAATAAATTAAAATTAATAACTGAATTAAATTAAAATAATGTATACTTTTAAAAATTTGATATTATTGCCCATTACGAATATTCTCTTGGAGTCCGAACATCTTTTAGGAATTAAAAATGTTATTATTAAATGTATGAATGTATTTAAGTTTCAAAATAAAATTTATATATAAAATTTCGGTATTAATTTTATTATAATTTTGAACGTGAATAGATTAATAAACAGGAAGTCATAAATATTCGATATAATTAGCATTACATATTAAAAAATTAATATATAATAATTATGTAACAGTATTTAATTAATTGACGAATACAATTATTATTATGATTTTGCTTAACATATTTTTCGAAATTATAAAATAATAATTTTCATTCCAATTAAATTTTAAATATAATCCTAGCCTTAAACTACTTTTTAATTGAATTTCTGAAATTTCACTTTGTTACTAGTAATTAACATTACCGATAACATTAGTATTAATTTGCATCCATTTTATTTCCTTTAGTAAATTTATTTATTCGAATACCTTATTTGATAATAAAAAGTCTAAAAATTTTACCTGGGGTAAAGCATTTTTTGTAATGTACTCAACTTTAGGAAGTGTTAATGAATTTCATTTTTAATTATGATCCACATACACAAAAACAGTTTCAAATATATGTAAATGTTCAAAGTGAGTAAAACTTGGTAGACTTTATTTTTAACGATTAAATTAAGCAGGATTTTTTCCAGTTTTAGCTCAAAAAACTTTCATATGATTCATTATAATTAAAGACCAACTACGTAATACCCAATTTCTCCACAATTCTTCATTATTCACATCTATCTCAATTATTTCTTAAAAAGCTTATGTATAGGAGAATAAATATTATTCAAATTGACAGTTTATTTGAACTAATCCACTTACTCGTACTCTAATCTCATAACTGATACCACTCGGTTCCCAAATATTATGGAGTCTAACCCCTCTAACTACTTCAATTTACTCTTTTATAAGATATTGTGACTAATTTTACGGGGGTACAATAAATACGGTTTTTAAAGTACTTAAAGTAAATATAAATAATTCAAAAATGTGTCTCTGTATAAAAGAAAATGTAAGTTTGCAAAGATTCTATAAATAACATATTAACAATTTTAAAACATCATATTTGCTCAAAACAAATATATTCAGCATACCGAAATTTTACCAAAATTAATTATCGTTATACTAGTAACAAACATCCGATGTGTATATACATTGGAAAGTCAATAAAATTAATTATGTAATACTTTGAAAAATAAAAAATTGATAGTTTTAAAGAAACGGTTGAAAAATTGTTAAAGTTTATTTTAAAAAATTTATAAATTTGAAACAACGAATTTCATACATTTTTCATCAAGAGTTGATAGCTGTTGCTTTATATTTCTTTCTATTTATTCCTCTTCTTTGTAACATTTTTAATCAACCGAATTCTAAAGAACTTGAAAATTATAATTTTCTAGTGTGCGTATTTCTATGATTAGTACAAAAGAGTCAGTCTCTAATTCCTTTAATTCAAATTATCTCTAACATAGAATGAATGTAAGTTTGAACTATTAAGAATAATTAGTATTCTAAACTTGAAACAATTTAAAATTTAAATATTATTTTACGTCCACGTGATAATAATTTTTAATACTGTTATGTTTTACTTAAGTTATCGATTATTTAAACGCAAATTACTAAATATAAGTCTATATGTAAAAAATTTATTTGCCAATTTAATAATGCAGAGTATAAAGTAAAGTGGATATTAATTTAAATATGTATATATTATTATTATTATTATTATTATTATTATTATTATTATTATTATTATTATTATTATTATTATTATTATTATTATTATTATTATTATTCACTTTTATTATTTCTACATGACACTAAAGAGGTTATTAAATTAATCTATGAATTATCATTCTTTTAAATAAAATTCGATTAATTAGTGCATTGTATATTAGCTATTAATTGATAATATTTGAATAGCATTAAAAGTATAACGAATTAATTTTATTGATGTTTTTATGATAAAGAAAGAACAAAAATTTAATGAATTATAGAAATATTTTAACTCGATATTAAGATTAAAAATATTCTGAAAATCTTCCTTTATCAAGTACAACGAAAGAATATTTTTTTAATTTAAAATAAATATATAATGTTAAAGGCTAATGTATAGAATAATATACTATCTAATATAAATCTAATATAAATCATATTAATTAGATGCTAAAATAGTATTAAAATAAGGTATTAGCGCACGTAGTTCTTGAATTTTATTAACAATTGAAAAATTGCTAAAAAGTATATGAAATAATACTTAAAAATTTAATGACTAAAAATTCTATATTTTAATAATAATTATATATTAATTATTATATAAGGAGTATTGAATTTTAACACAATACAATAAGTAGCTATAAATAATCGATTTACCATAGATTCTTATAGTAAAATATGCTAACCCTTTCGTGGCACTGGATTAGGCATCTATAATTAAGTGCAATTTCCGCATGAAAATTAACATATGCTTATTCTTACACCTTCCCAAATTGTCATGCACGTTCTCATAATCAAGTTGACACGTGGTTGCGTCACAACCTCTTTAAGCATACACGTAGCTTGGGATACCGAAGAGAATCCTTTATACGCTTATTATTCCCCAGCGAGATTCCTGAGCGTTGAAATCCAAAAACTTCCTACGCCAAGCATAAGTGGGCGAAAGCTCGTATCCACAGCGGAAAATGCGAATCACGTAGGAAAGTGAGCCCGAGTCTGTTTAATTCCCAGAACAGACGGAGTAAGACTGAAATCTCAATCAGAGACCTGACGAACGCTGCATTAACTCTCGGCTTCCGAACACTGTATACATGTACACGAGCGCGCTCACATACATCTATATCTGTAGTTACATGAAAATCACACTTCTAGAAGTGAAATCTCGCTCATTTCCTTTTTAACGTCTCGAGCGACTTCTATGCCCTCGAGACATACTGTAATACTTTTTTCAATATAATACTATATATTCCTTTATACAACTATGATTTTACTCATCATACACCGAAATTACTATTCATCCCGAAGATCGGCAAAGGTTTAAAATTGACAAAAATCCTTACTACATGATCAATTAATTGCGTTAATAATTTCTTTTTTTTTAGGTTTTAAAAAAAAAATCCAGTAACTCCAGTTTCTTACACCGAACAAAAACTTTTACAATACAATAAATATCGAATCATTAAAATGAGAATATAAATCGTTTTTTCCTTAAATAGACTGGTTTGGCACAAATGCTTTACGATATTTAATACATAATATATAATGCATAATTAAGCCATTTTCAATGCTATGTTTTGGAATGTAAATGTAAAAGATTAAGGAAGTCATTCTAATTACAAGAATTTATACTCATTCGTTTTTTAAATTTATCAAATATAATGAATTAAAAATGAATTACAAATACTATTAAATATTAGACCTTATTAATTATTAAACACTAAATACTATATGTTCTTTAGTATTATAAATAACAAATTTAGAATAACAAAAAAATTTGTATAATATTTGGTAAACGACATATAAAGCAAAAAAGTAATATATGTAGAAAAAGATAGAGTATTTGTATTACTTATAGACAAGTGCATCTATGCATAATATCAAAGAATGCACTTTAAAGGACTTGGATTATATAGAGGTAGCATATAATAATCTCTCGCGCGTCTAAATTGATTAGACTCATGAGAGATGCATGCGACATATACACATTTACACCTCTGTATAGGCACGTAGGCCCAAAACCCGTACGTTTATGTTATCTCTTAAGCTCACATAATGTAGGCAGTACTTAGCATAATACGAATATCTCCGAGAGATTCAGAGAGAGAGAGAGAGATTCAGAGAGAGAGAGAGAGAGAGAGAGCATGGCAAGCTCAGGTAAATTATATTACAAACATCGATCCCCTGCACGCATACACACACTCGTATACACATGCACAATATTGCGTCCCGTGAAACGGATGTGAAATATTATAACTAAGGTGACAGTGCACAAATACGATTTGTCACATGGAGAGTACGACACCAATGACGTCAGTAAAGCTCCATTTGGTCATTCGCTCATCTCAAGTCCTCCCGGGAACTAGGATCTTGTCATATCAAATCATGTGCTAATACTCTGTCTGCTAAAGACATCTTAGTCGACACTACATCATCTCTCGGCCTCTCTCATACTCCTTGCCCCCTTCTCGTAACCACGAGTCCGTGCTCTCTCTCTCTCTCTCTCTCTCTCTCTCTCACTCACTCTCTCTCTCTATCTTTATCTACCTACCTGTGTCTCTCTACATCTCGATATTGTCTTACTCTTAAACGAGCTCTTATACGGAAACTTTCACTCTATTCATTAAATATTATACTAATTTAAATATTCATAATCAAATTATTGCTCCACTCTCTCTACTTCTTAATAAAAAAAATCTTGTTCAATAAAAATATTTAAGCTATATTTATAACATTTCACAAACAAAGAAATGTACGACGAAAATATGATTAGATAATGCTACTTTATTACTTAATTTTTTTTTAATATATATAAAGATGATATGAGTGTATGTTTAATTTTATATATAAGTAAAAAATGCCATTTTGAAACTTTCAAGATATTTCGATTTTATTAATAGTTTATTTGTATTTATTAGAATGAAATTAGCTTTTGACAAAAGAATAATAATTTAAAATATACCTAATAAATCTATTCTAATTGTAAGATATTTGAAATATTCTAAATGTTTCTTATTAAAAATACTATTCATTCTTTGGCAAAATATTACTACTTGATCAGCACTCTAACAAATTGTAATTATATTACTTATAATATAAAAAACATAAATATTTAACAAATACTTTATCTCATTAATTATCAATTTTTAATTACTATTTAGTATTTAAAAAGATTTATGAATGTTCTTCGTTATAATACGAATACTTGCAGAAATAAGCTGACGTTATTTTGAACTTCTGAATGAAATTAAGAATAAATTTTTATTGATCGCCAATCAGTTTTTATATAGAAGTATGTAAAAAAATCATAGCAAAGAAATGAATAGAAAAAAAATTCGAATCAATCATAGTCATAGAAGATATAAAGCGTGCGATGCATTGATTTCTTAGAGGAAAATCTCCCGTGAGATCGATGGATCTCTTATATGGTGCGTGGAAACATGAGTTTTCCAAAAATGATGACCAGGTCAGATGATCTGAGTAAATTTTGCGGTTTGCGTTTCTTGATTATCCGAGCCCACTTCTCTTTAAAGGAATTGATTAGAATGAAAATAACCTTGCATTAAGTCGATGGTATAACGATAAAACTTTGCTTGTTAAATGTTCTGCTCACAAACATTTGAATCTATTTCTTTTTATAATTATTAGGCTCAAACGTTAAAAAGAAAAATTAAATAACGTTTCTTAAATAGAAATCTGAAATAATTTCTTGTTAAATCATTAATTTTCTTTTTCAATTAATTTCATTTAATTCTAATGTAGAAGTACAAAAGTAAATATATTTACATAAAGAACAAATAACAAGCAAAGCAAAACAATAAAAAAAAAAAGTAATATAGATAACAATTTCACTTAATATTTTCCATATGAATGAGAAGTATTAGTTATTTATCATGTAAGAAACAATATTTATTTAACTTTTATTTAAAAAATAAAAGATTATTTTTAGACAATGTCGTAACATTTATATTTATAAGATTAAAAATGAAAATAAGAATTTGTCGATATTCATGCTATTCAAGATTGGTTGAATGTAATTGCTCAAACTTACAAAAGTTATTATTTTGTACGATATATTTTCTCATGAATAAATAAATATTAAAACCGATGTATATGTAAAAATAATATTCCAAACGACATAAAAAAAAAAAAAAAAATTATTTTTTATCCTTAGATAAAAAGTACTAAAATTCTTAACTTTCATTTCGATAGAAATTCGTAATAGATGGCAAAATTAAATAAACGCGTATTTAAATATATATTAATATATCGACTGTTAATACAGTTTTATTTACTGTATAATAATAAAAATGAAAAGGAAATTTAAATAAATATGTATTTATAGATTGATATCAAGTATAAGAAAATTTTAAGATTCGAGGGTAAACACTTACCAATAATATCATTTTATCAATATTATAAATATAATTAGTAAATTGTATTTAAGAGTATATTTTCTTGATGGACTATCTGATGAAAAATTTTACAGCTTAGTATTTAACAACGCTCCACCAAATACAATATTGAGTCGACTCACGATTTCCAATAACCGAAAGCTTAGGGCAGACGAGTGTTCCATCACTTCCAATCATGTTCATCCACAATTTCGCTCTCCAGATCTCATTCATTGCTTTACCTCTCACTTCATTTACACGTAAAACTAAATAAAAGGTATTTCTATATAAATTATTTATATTCACATGGCAGATTCTTCTACATAGATTAAATAAAGTTTATCACAGAAAAAAAAAACTAAAGATACGATCAAATATGAATTATTATATTGTACGGAACTCTGCTCATTAACGCAATTATATTGCAAATAAAAACATAAAAGGATCTTAATTAAATATTTTAATTCGACAGTTTTATAAATTGACTGGTTCTCTTAACTCCCATTATTAAAAGAAATAATATAAAACTTCAAACTATTTTTCAATATCATTGTAATCTGAAAATTAAAGCAAACCTATATTACCAACAATCTATGGCAGTTAACGTAATTTCTATAGGAAAGATAAAAAAAAAAACATCTAGAAAATTTTTAAAGTTTATTATAATAACTAAACTTAACTATCTAGCAAATTAATTTTATTTTTTATATAGCAAATAATATTATCATTATTAAGTACTTAGTGTATTAGGTATAATATTTATGTTTGAAAATAAAATAAAATATTTTATTTAATTCATTAGTTAAAAAAAAAAATGTTGAATTTTCAATTCGCAATATTAATTAATAATAATAATACCTTATCAGAAAACATTATTTCATAAAGTAACTCCATCAAAAACATTTTTATTTTGCAATTATTTATTCTGATATTGCATGAAATGCATCATTATAATATTCTTTTTAAATTATTATATTATAAATTCTTTTTGTTAGTGTTATGATTAAGTTACTTTGTTGAATTACAGAATCTTTTTCTCACTCGAATGTACATACAACAATACAATGATCCGTTACTTATTCAAA
This sequence comes from Ceratosolen solmsi marchali, assembly GCF_000503995.2. Lineage (NCBI taxonomy): Eukaryota > Metazoa > Arthropoda > Insecta > Hymenoptera > Agaonidae > Ceratosolen > Ceratosolen solmsi. The sequence goes on from NW_011948422.1 coordinate 5,576,731, forward strand.
ATTAATTACTATCCAAATATAGTTATATGTCGAATAAAAAATTCAAATAATGAGTATACATTGTTAAGAAACATTGAAATGTCTTCAATTAAAGTCGTACAAACATCTGCGTGAGGTAATTCAGTAACCTTGCTTACAAATAAATAGTATGCTGCGTATATTTTCAATCTTTTCATAATTCAATGATGCTTATTAACTTTTGATACGATTCAATAACATTATTTATAAATTCAAAACATTTATTCACTTTTTTATTACAATAAAAATTAATAGAACCCTTATTAAAAAATAAACTTTACCCAAATTCGATATAATTATAATTGTAAAAATGCTTTGTGAATATATATATATATATATATATATATATATATATATACACAAAGCATTTTTACAATTATAATTATATCGAATTTGGGTAAAGTTGTGTATAGATAAAAAGTAAAATATAAAATATAAATCTTGGAATTTAACCAAATATGACAATACTAATTGATATATTGCTTTTGCATTATTAAGTAGATTAACAAACGAATTGGTCAGCCAATTTAATGACGATACTAAAAATCTAAATTATCTAATAAAGTAAACTTTGTCATAAGAAAAATATAGTGAAAAAAATGTTCTTTAATCAGAAGTTATTAGCGCTTTTACACTTTATCAAAGAATGAATAGAAAAAGTTGTATACATTGAACAAAAAGAATTATGAAATAACATATCGAGATCGAACGTTTTTCTTCTGACCTTCTAATTCAAAATTTTCCCTTTTCGCATTGTTTTCTTTCAAATATATCACAAAATTAAATGTGTTTATAATCATATATATATATATATACATAATCGTATTAATATTAACATATAGACTTTCTATGCATACATTGAAATAAATCTTTTATATTATTAAAAGAAGTAACGTATTGTCTGGGATCAGACTAAAAACCTCCTTAGATGGTGTGTGGAGGTGTTGCTGGCAAATGAAGGGACAATACAATTATTCAAGACTACCTTTAATGTTTACCTTTGTTTCTTTATTAAATATAATAATAATAAATAATTAATTATAAAGTATAAATAATATAATAGATTAAATATAAGTTTCCTTTATTGTTACTTATTATGTATGTATTGTTCTTTTGTTGTATAATGAATAAATGCTATCTTAGCATTCATTAAATTGTTGATATATATGTTATACTTTGGTGCCACGCCTATGATACGTCGGTCTTAGCAGTATGTTTATGTTTTAATAATGATATGTTGATGCCGAGCCTATGTTACATCGGTCTTGTCTTATATATGAGTTGCTTCAATATATTTTGTTTCACTATTGTTTTATAGTCACTAATATGTTATTAATAATTATAGTAAATGTCACTGTTTCCTTGTAGATTATTACTTAATTAATTATTAATTATATTGTTAAACTGTAGTTTTTGTAGATGTCGTCGAATATACATAGTGTGTATTATAATGATTGTCTAATGTTAATAGACTGAGGCAAACTGACTGTTGCGCGTGAAACGCAGCCCTTAAATATTATCGCACTAATTCTCCAAAGATGATGTTTCTTACCATGACGATATTGGTCGTGACGTCATTATGGCATAGTCTGGAACCTTCGTTGCTAGTATTTTATTTAAATAACTGAATTACGCATTCATACCTCTCCCATTTTTGACTTTCAATTTTTTGTCCGTAACACATATCAATAAATTCTATATAAGGGAAAATATAAAAGAATCTTTTGTAATTATAGCCAGCAGAATAAAAAATCTGCAACTTCAGTATGAACCATAATGAATAATAGGTTGTTACTTATTTACTTTTCACTTAATATTAAAATATGAAATATCTATTTATAAATATAACATATAATAATGAACTTTACGATGCAATAAAAAGAATCAAAAGTAAATAATTTAACTGTATAGTCGTAAAAATATTGTTATTTTACGTATTTGCCAACTTACGTATAAGAAAATTCTTTTAAAATGGCAATATAATAGAAAATCTATTATTGTAAAGAAATTTTATTATATCTTATAATTGTCAATTTATATCACGGTCAAGTTAGAGAATTCTTCTATAATATCAGTATTGGCTTTTAGGGCTTTCATCGACTATTCATTAAAATGTAGAGATATGAATACTTATAATTATCATTACTTTTTAATTTTACTATGATAGTTAAATTAGATATGTAATTAATTCAAGATCAATAAAAATGAATATTTATAAATTAAGTTTTATAAGTGGAAATAAATTAATGATTTAATATCTTATACAAATGTTTTAATTAATACATAAGCATTTAAGAAATTTGTATTTAATAAAGTAATATTCAATGTTAAGTGACAATTTATAATGAAAATTAAATACATTTTAAGAAAAATAAAAAGAAATTTATACTTTCATTAAATTTATAGGATAGCAATGTCTTCCATAAAATTCTATATTTTAAATATTTTGAATATTATATGTTTCTATATTTTGAAAAATTTAAATATTCATACACATGAAAAATGTTTTAAGTTACTAAATAAAAACATGAAACATTCACAATTGTGAAAAAAATTACTTATGAAGTTAAGCGATTTAAAATGCCGAAAATAGAAATAAATATTTCATTCTTGCGGATAGAAAATTTGACCTATAAAATGTATATTAAAACGTTATTAAATAATAAAATTGTAATAACCCGAAGAATAACCAGACTCTCCATATCAATGGGTATCTTTTGTAGACTCTAAACGTTCTTGAATTTTACGAGCTACATAGTGACTATCATCCTATAAACGTTCGTTTTCAAAGATTTAATAGTTAATGTCATCTGCACTTTTCTTTTGTAGTTTAAAACACTTTTTTAGTTTACGCTGTATAAGTTTTCTATTGATTAGTATATTATGTCTGAGTATTATAAAAATGTTTTAGATTATCTAAATATTTAAAGCCCTAACAACCAGATTAAGTATAGTGGGCTAATTTTTATCTAATAAAAACTATTAAAATATATAATAAATTATTTATTTCTAATTACAAGAAATATCGTGAAAAATTATTGAGTATGTATTTTATTAAAAATACCAATACATTCCTGTGACAATGAATTTAATCTACGTACAATAAATTAAAATCTATTAAAAAATTATTCTTAAAAGTAATAAATAAAAGCAATTAAATCAAAAATTTTTTTTATAAATTGATTTATGTAATTATTTAATATCATATGGACTTGAAACGACAAAGTTATTAAACTAAGAAACTAATGATACTATCGATTTATTTATGAGTTTATAATAGAGAAAAAAAAAGAGAAGATAGAACATTGTTCAGCCATTCGATAGATGAATTTTGACAGAATTATCTTTAAATCTATTAGTTCGTAAATTCCAAGTAAATAGATAAAAATTTATATAATATTTAATAACATTTAATTATTTTATGTAAGAATCTGTTATTACAAACTAATTTTAGGTTAAAAAAAATTGTGAAACATCAGATTTATAAGTAAAACACAAATATAATACAAAGGTACAAGAATTTATAATCCTTTATAAGCATCTTATAGCTTAATATACTTTAGAAATAATTAGTTATATATAAGTCTTGTATACATAACGTTTGCAAAGAGGATAGTAAAAGTCCGTATACAAGAAGAGCGACGAACAAGAAATAAACAAATGGATAAAAACCGGCGGATAAACAAATAAAGAAAATAAAGAAAAATTGCCTTAGGGCGCACAGACCTTCAAAGACAGAATCCCTTGAAGAAAGTGTATATCGCCACAAAAACGAAATTAGTTTTTGGAATTATAAGGGAATACCGAGTCACGTCTTATTTCTGCGCATCATTCTTTGTTAGAAAGATTATTCACTTTTTAAGGGTATACGTCAAAAAAAAACGTTCGATTATCATTCATCTGAAAACATTTGGGGAATGAACGTTCACTGGAGTCAGTAAAATTAACAGATCCTGTCCAATTTATCAAGAATAAACTTCTAGAGTCTTCGCTCGCTGTGAAACCTCGATGAAATAAACTCTCAATATGTTCCATATACAAGCAGATACAACAGACCCTTTTTGAAAACAATCTATTTTTTAATTAATTATATGCAATAACATTAATAATAATAAAATGAGGTATAATAAATACTGGCAATTATTATTAGAATATAAAATCTATGATAATTGACTAGCTTACAAAGTTAATTGGAAAAGTAATTTTATATTTATAATACTCCCTAATAAACAAAAAATTCAAGTATTTATTCTAGTAGAGTATACACATGGAATGATTGGATAAAGTGATAAAGAGATATGAATTGATTAATTTATGATAAGATTAAATTAAGATTAAGTATCCATATAAAATTAATAAAGCATATATAATAGTATTTACATAAAAATTTCGATTTATACTATCTTATTAAAAACGCGTAAAAAAAAACAAAAAAGTACGAATTAAATTCACAAATTGCAATAAATACAGCAGATATTACATACAATTATTGCAATAAATACAAAAAATATTGCCGAAGTAATTTTCATTAATTTTTATGTAAAAATATTAATATTTTAACAACACTATTTTATTACAAACGAACAAGTATTTAAATAGACTATACACATCTAAAATTCTTATTGTTAATAGTAGTATGAACACATATTAATTGATTTGGTATTATTCATTAGTTTTATATGTGAGGAATTATCACAGATCTAATTATAAATCTATTATAATCTATTATTTATATGTAAAATTATATAATTATATAACATATAAAATCATATAAAAAATAATATAAATAGTAAACCTCATAAAATAAACGAAATTTATTAAATTCCCTAATCTCCCTTGCGAATATAGTTATGATAATCAAATTTTACATTAGATAAACCGAAAAATTTATTAATAAGTCTCTATTAAAAATGCTATAATAATACAGCATCTATAATATAAATAGAATTTTTTTTATAAAAAATCTAAAATCTACTTTGTAAAAGATCTGTTAAATAGATATATGTATCGGATGCGTAAGAATAAACTTGTAATTAGTGCTTTGCATTTTCATTCAAGTACAATTATAAATAATTTCTTAAAACATTATAGCAAAAAAACTATGTGATATCATGAATTTTAAGAACGAAATGATATTAATAATTGACATAGTAATATTAAAACACTTTACAATTTTAAAACAATTGCTTAATGTAAGTTTAATTTAATAAAAAAACGTACATAATGTATTGATATCTAAATAAGTTATAACTAGGAAAACTAATATCAAGAATAATATAATATTTAATACATCTGTCTAAAAATACTAGAAATATCTTAAAATTATTAAATTTGTAATATGTAGAGTTAATTGAATTAATTACATTACAGATGTTTGTATACATAATTTAACATTTTTTAAATATTAAAATCTATCTCGTATATTTTCTTTTATATACTTATTTAGTAAAATTGTCTTGGCTTTTATAGATTTATTTAATAATTACATTAAACTTATGGATTTTACAAATACTAATACATAAAAATATTTATAAATTATTGATGGATTTTTAAAAAAATTTTATAATAAATAAGTGAAACTTTGATTATTGACTAACCATTTATACTAGATAAAATTGCAAGTGAATTTTTTTCGTAAAATCCTTTGGTTTTGATTAAAAAAGCATAATTTATAATAGATTTCGAATAAAGAAATGGTTCTTTCATCTTGTCATATTCTTACCAGTTTTTAAAATTATAATTATTGTAAATACTATATATATATATATATATATATATATATAATATCAACTACTTGAGAATCAATTTTATAGATAAGAAAATTAATGATTTGTATTTTTTAATGACATTATTATCGCGTGATTTTGTATTTACACATGAATAAACAAAATTATTTGACAAACATTATAAATATATAATAAATGGACATAATCAATAAGATGATATTTTTATTAATTTGCTTAAAACAACAAAAATATTTACAAATAATGAATTAATAATTGACAAGCATTAATCTGAATTAATATTAAAGTATTCTAAAATTATTTCAGATTGCATCTCCATACAATGTTCAAATTAATAAATAATAAAATAATACGTATGAGTTTCATTACCTCATTTTAAAGAAAAAAAATCATCTGAATAGTAATACCGTTAAAATCATACCAGATAATAATTATAATTAAGAAAAAAGATGATATATGATATAGAGCCGAAATCCAATTTAGCCCAGCGATTATGAAATAAAAAAATCTAAATAAACAAATGCATACACGCCAATTATTTAATTAAGACAATATCCGGGACTAAAATAGAAGATCCTACTTTCCTGGCCAAATCAAGAGATCTGTATTTTTAATGAGTTTTTCGATATTTACGTAATATTACAAAATAAAGTTAAATATATTCATTTCACTTGTCTAAAAAACTGTTACTCAAAGATTTTTATAATAAAATTATTTTAATAGATTAACTTTAAATAATGAAGAATTTATTGTAATTTTATGCAAAGAGAATAAGAAACATATTGGAAAGTAGTAAATATAAAAATTGTTTGTATACGTCAGTATACTTATAATGGTATCAATTACAAAATGTTCTCAGAATCCTATTTTCTCACATAACAGAAATTTAATTCATTAGAAAATTATTAATAAATAATATGAAAGCTGTTTATGATCTTGAAACTACAAAAATCGTAATAGTAGGAAAAGGTAAAAGCGCTATTTAAAATAAGCAGAACAAAAATTCAACTAACGCAAATCTAAAAATAATACTCAGTAATAAAGAATAGAAACTAAAAAAGAAGAGCGAAAGAGAAGAAGAATGGACTTTACAATGAGAGATTGAAAGAATGACATAAAGAGAGATGCAAAGAGCAATACAAAGTATGACAGAAATAAACCGAGAAAATTTAACATGAAATAACATGTTGGGAATATTAATTGTTTTTTTAATACATAACGATTTCATGTATTTGAACTGAACATTTTAATTGCAATTTGTGTCGCCAATATGAATGTTCATCCACTAGATAACCAAGTGTATCCATTATATATGTATTTTAATTTGAAATCTGCTATTGAAAATTGTCATTCTTTGAAGAAGAAAAAAATCCAGTCAAGTATATAATGAAAAATCATCATTTATATTTTAGTTCGTTTTAGCTGATTTTAATGGCATGATATTTTTATTTATATATTTCCTTATAATCAAAATTATATTTTTCATATTAATATTTAGTTCTAAGTTTATATAATTACAGTTTCAATTAATGATCTTTTAGCGATGACAAATTTGTTAAAAAATATCTGAAATAGAATTTAGCAAAATATATCAATCAAGTGAAATTAAAATATATTGTATAGCCTACTTTAAAATAAAATAATATGTATTTGTATATGTAGATAAATAAATTTTTAATTTTACTCAATGATTGATGTAAACAACATATATAAATATAAAATTGTACGTGTGTAAACACTGTCATTGATTAATCCATTTTCTAATTAAAATTAAAATATACATATTAAATGAATATAAATTCAAAAATTTTTGATTAAGACATCTCGTAACTATAATATTTTAATTAATAAACATTAGAAGGAGCATACAGCATAATTAAAGTATAAAAATTTATCTACAAACTTTGTTCCAGGTAATTTAAAAACTTTATAGTAAAAAATATTGATTCCATTTATGTAAACAAAATTTTTACTATATTTTTACCTAAATAATATAAATCTAAAAATGTATATACAGTTTTAAATAATAAATAAGTACTTTTTCATACAGATATAATACTTTTTTACAAAAGTCATAATATACCATATAAATATAAAAAAATGTATGTATTGATTTGTATTAACGTACCTTCTCTGTTATATAAGTACATATCATTTCGTAGAAAATGAAAAATAAATTTAATAATAGACATCTAAAATATCATTCTATGCCTCTCTTATCGTTTAAATTCAAATTTTTTTCTTGGATGAATATAAAATCTACCACATCTAACTAAGGGAGGAAATCAAATAAAGTAATTCTTATCGAAATATTATATTAAAATGCTTGAGATAGTCCGGTATTATATATTCAAATATACATACATAAAAATAAATAAATAAATAAATAAATGAATAAATAAATAAATAAATATATATATATATATATATATAAATTCAATTTTATTCAACTTGAAAACGTTCAATATGGTATAAAAACTAGTTTATGGAAAATTTTCGTAAGTTTGATTATATAACTTAAGAAACTCAGTGCAAATATATACAATAAGTATTAAACTATATACAATATGTAATAATTGTATTTTTAATAACTGTGATTTGAACAGTTATCAATTTTTAAATGTAATTTCCTTTGCTGTGGACACGCGTACAAGCAGATAAAAATCCTTTCTATTATACAATAAAAAAAAAAATCGCATCTCTATTTTAAAACCAGATTTTTCAAATTCTTTTCAGATTAAAATGTCTTCAACTAAAGAATATTCCATTGCTCTTGGAATTAAACTATCGAAAGTTAGCTAAATTTACATTTATGCAAGTATACGGGAAAATGGAAGAGAGGGAAGAAAAAGAGATAGATCAGGCACAGCAGCGATTATTGACAGAAAAATGACAGCGAATGAAATAAATCAACCGAACCTGGATTTCCGTAGCTACGTGTAAAGCGTAAATTATCATAGCCTGCAACTAGGTTTAAGCATTCAAGCATAAAAAAATCGTTTTAAATCGCATAGCTCCTACTGCCTTCTCTTTATGCAGTTAGATCTTAATTCTTGGCAGATGTACGCAATTTAAAGCAATTATCGGTGCACCTGCAAACTACATATTATATACACAACAAAGTGAAAAATGAAAATATTGCCAAAGCAATCAGTGCTATGTCAACTATACTCTTAGTAATTATTTCATGCGTTAAATGAAATCAAATTATTTTATTGATAGAAAATGTTCGTATTTTATTTAAAATAACATAAAAATACATCGTAATAAATTTTACAATTTAAATATATACATAATTGACTTATTTTACTGTATATTTCATGCGTTAATATATATTTAATTTAAAATAATTTATTTTAAATAAGACTATAATAATAGGCTTTAAAATAAACAAATTTTTCCATACACTTCTGCATTTAAAATTGTTTCATTGATTTAGTAATAAACTTCTCTTTACATTCTGAAATAATATAACTTCATATAATATAAAAAAAATAAATAAATAATTAGATGAATTTTTTAATATATTTTCCTCTAAATCGTTACAGATGTTTATGAAATTAATAAGCAATACAAATTAAAAGCAATAAAATAGATTTTGTTGATTAATGATCAAATAAAAATAGCCATTTTAAAAATGAAGTAGCAAATAACATCTAATTAGTATATTAACACAGAAAGGATTATGACTAATGTTAATTGTAACAAACCATTTGTTTAATTATTCTTTATTATTACAGCTATAACATTCAATCTTTGGACATAACGATCACAGTTTATCGATTATACGAATAAAAATTCTATATTTATTAATGTGACTCTTATTTACACTTGGTGACAATCATATTAGTATCAAATTATAACATAAAACCATTTATAATAATATTTCATAAGATCATTTTAACCAATCAAATTTACAAAAATAGTTAACAAGTAAAAAAAACATTAAAATGTAAATTAATCGTATCGATACATATAAACATTTCAATATATATTACAGTTTAAATAATTATTTGGTAATTAATCTTGAAAATATCTAGTATTATACAAAGAATATTGCAATTTTTAATTCGGTTATATGTGTAAAATACCGTTGTCATAATAGATTTGTTAAAGCGATTTTCAATACACAAAATTTATATTAAATTATTTATCAACATAACCTTAATAATATTTATTAAATAAACAATTTTGTAATTAGTAAAATAGCAAGATAATTCGAATATTTAAAATTTTCAATATGCATATATAAAGATATAGATAATAAATGCTAGAGTCATTAAGTATTTATATTATTTTTAAATTATTCCATTGTAATTAGTAAAAGATCAATTTTAAAAAGGATAATTCAACCATTACCAGAATCAAATGCCTTTTGTGTAGTATGAAATATACAAATACTATAATTTTAAATATATGTTGATTTCTGGTAGGTTTTATTGATCTAGTGCGTCGTCAGTTGTACCAACAGAGCTGATCTTTCTCGTCGTCCAAGCGTGATGCATCGCCCAAATTGAGAGCGGACGCATGTAACCAATGGCCCGGTACACTTTCTGCTCATACAGAGCTTCGGGCGTCTCGAAACCCATTCCAATTTTTTCATAGATGGTTCGGTAAACGCCCTCGGATGTTCGAAATGCTTCTTCAATCATTCCCTGAAAGCAATCGTAATAATCTCTCTTTATAAGCATATTGAAATATATTTTTATAGGCCCAAAGAAATTTGCAACCACCTTATGAATCTTTGATCATGTTTATACAAATATTCGTACTTTAAACTTTATGATTTTCAAGAAAAAGTTTTATTAATTAACTCTCAATTTATTTATCATTACGGTACTTATTTTCTATTTTTAATATATTATTTGTTTTTTAATTTATAAACAAGTTGATAAAATGCTTAGAAAACAACTATCTTTGAAGAAAAACAATTTAAGAATTTTTTTTAAAGAAAAACGATTAAAATGAATTTTTATGAAAAAATTAGATTTTATATATATTTGATTTACTTTATCTAAGTGTAATGTTTTTATTTCTTAACGAATGTCGAAATTTTCATTTTATTAACAAAAATCATTAAAAATTATCAAACTATTAGAAGAATAAAAAATCTATTAAATCTCGTAATCAACCTTTAAATTAGAATCAACTACATATTGAAAAAAAGAAATGATGGGTTGAATGAAAACTAATACCTCGCTTAATTCAGCACTCTTCGGTATATAATTTATAATCACATTTTTCATAAAGATCGGTAAGTTATAAAGTTTGGAAACATAAATCAAAAAACCTTCGATATTTCGAAGTAACAGCTTATACATTATTCCGTGATTTCCACTATTTCATATCATAATTCAACTAGAAAAGTAATCGGCAAAGATTCACGAAAATTAATATTAATATAATACTACTTAAGCTAAATTTCTACAAAATTAATCATCTAAATTTAGAAGAATTTTCCATCAGAGCGACCAATATTTTCTTATAAAAGTATATCTTTAATATAACAAATTTAATATAATATAAAATCAATTACCTCGTGTATTAAAAGGGCAGCTAAGCCATAAGCAACACCAGTCCACATCTCCTCACTTTGTATGCTGGAGTAATCAACTGAACCAGTCGGTAAACATCCGTTGACTGCACCCTGTTGGCCATTCCTGTACTTCATGACATTATTTTGAAATATGGTCTTCAGTGATGATTTCACTCGATCTTCTGGAAAGGCCTGTAAATTAATATTAAATAAGATTAACAAAGAAAAAAAATATTTAAGAAATTTACGTAAGCTATTTTATTACTTTAAACGTTTAATAAACTATTGATTCGTGTCATTCATCTTATCAAATATTAATAATCAAATTAATCATCGCAAATTAAGGTATTTCATTTCTATTCCATTAATTTAACAAAATTATATAAAATATTCCATTTGTTAACACCAATGAAATTACCTTTAGTTCATAATTTTTAATAGGAAACAATAAACACAATTTCAATGCATACGAAAAAGCAATGAAATTATAAATAAAAAATGATTTTATGTAACAAGACATATAATTTTTCAAGATTAGTAATAATTATTATATTTGAATAGAATTAATTGATATTTTTGCATTTTAACGTATAATAAATGATGTTATTAAATGTTAGTAAATGTATCTTATATATAGAAGACTGAATAATAAAATTATAGCAAATTTTCATTATATATCAATTACGTGACATATTATAACTTAACTTCGAATTATTAAGCAACTATATATAATATTTAAATATATAATTTATTTAATTTCACCCTCTACCTTCTGCATTGTAAATTTTTTGTAAGTATCAAAAATATAGTGAAATTTAGATAGTGAAACAAAAATATTTTAAACTTCTTTATATTTTATCAATACAATATAATAATATATATAATAAATAATCGAAATAATAGAAATTTTTAATTCAAGTTCTCTACAAAATCATATGTTTACTTAAAAAAAAAACACTCGTACCTCGTAAGTAAATCCACAAGCTCTCAAAATCCAGTGTCCACAAAGTTGATCACTCATAATACTATTTCTTTTCAGACCTTTACTGCAGTCAAAATTATAATACTTCCCTTAAATTAAAGGACGGAATATAAAATATTAATTAGAATGATTTACTATTTATATCTATGTGAGCATATTAACAGGTTTCTAATTATTTATTATTTATTAAAATTTTATTTCAATCTTTTAATTTTTTTATAAATATCCATTTTATATACTTTTGATTAATTGAAATTTACGATTGATGTATTTTAATATTGTATTCTTGACCAATTATTCTACGACTCTAATTTTCCCTTGATACAATGAAAAATTTAAACTAAATGTTTGAAAAACAAATACTCAGTAAAATATCAAATATAATTAATCTTAATTCTATTTTTTATTTGATAGCTATTAAATATATATATATATATATATATATATATATATATTTATAAATCTGTGGTTTGAAATAGAAATTTCATTATAATTAAAGTAAAATATTCAAAGCTCCGTAAATTATAAATCATACTAAGAAACGAAATATAACTGTTTATTAAATAAAAACAATAATTATAAAATTCAATTCTTTTTACAAAATGTTTAATCATTTTAGTTGGCGAGTTTTATTATCCATGATAGAATTATTGCACAATTATTATACAAAATATTACTCCCTTTATTTGTGACTTTAGTTTACCCAAGAATATGAAAAACATAAAAGAAAATGTAATTTTATAAATGCGTTTCTATCCGCATGTATGATACATATATATTTAGTTTTATATATAATGAAATAAGTTAAAATTAATGTATTATTTGTTAATACATTAAACTAAAATTTTAGAACATTTTAGTAGAAATAAGAAAATTAATATTTCGTCGTTACAATGTAAAATCAAATATACTTTTTTCTGAATATTTTTCAAGAATACAACCCAAAATGATATAATAAATTTATGTAAATATAATAAGGTAATGGCTTACTTACTTACCATTCCAAAGCTTATCTTGGAAAGCTATTTTAGCCCGATCTAATATTTCTTTGTATTTAAAAGAATCTTCTTGTTCGTTCAATAGTTCAGCCATTTTTACGGAAGCTTGAAGAGCGGCAATCCATAGGCTACCACAGTATGCACTAAATAAGAATTGCAAACATTAAAGATAATTACTATTTACTTTTTAAATATATTGATAATTACAATAATTCTATTATTAGTATGAATTAAGTATCTTAAAAATCAATTAAATGCAAATATTTAAGAAGGGTAGAGAAGGTTACGTAAGGGTTTTTAAGTTTTGAACGAAATAAGGAAAACTTGACGAAGAACTTGATAAAGAGCATAAGTCGTTTTTTAAACATTTGTAAATATGTTATAATTAAAGTTAAACTGCAAATATTATATTAAAAATCATGTCAACTTAGATTTTATATCCATAGTGGAATTAAAAACTAAAAATAATATGCTTATCAACATAACATAACATTATGAATAAATTATAATAAGTTGCTAAAGAAATAATCAAACTATTATAATAATTTATAAAACAATTACATAAACGAACAAATGGATATAATAAAATACCGATTTAAATTTCTCTATCCAAATGATGTCCAAATGATTGTGAATGAATCCAATGTTTTATATACAAATGTTTAAATTAAAAGTAAAAAAGAAGTTTAACTTTCAAAACTTATAATGATTATAACAATATTTGTAACATCCGTACAATTAATTATGAAGAAAAATAATATATTATAGTCAATATATTTATAATTTATCCATAGTTGACTATATTTATCAATAATTGTATCGATAAGTATTCGATATTTATTAGTCGATATTGATTGAATGAGAACTCATTTTTTTAATATATACCAATGTTTTTTTTTTTTTTTTTTTGATAAATTTTGATTAAAAATTAAAAAAATTACAGAATATAAAATATGACAGTATGTTTATAATAATATTAAACATAGGTGTGACATAGAATGATGTCATTCACACAAGTTAGAAACATCGATATTTATATTCATACCTGGATCCATTCATTATCCAACAGTCATAAGTTTGATCTGGAAAGCCGCCATTCTCTATAAGACCATCATTATCTTCGTCGAATGTCATAGAGTGTTCCAATAACTGACGAATAATTTATTTAACATAATATAATATAACATCTGATATACTAATATGAATATTAATTAAATGATTTAAATTTAAATATTGTGATTATCATAATAAGCTGTTGGAAATGTAGATGAAATAAACGATGTATCAAAAATAAAATTTATAGCAAAAATCGCATTATAATGTCAAATAGAAATTCAAATAGAGCTTAATACATAGTTAATAATTATATAAATAACTTTTGCAATTACCTTTTTTATAGTTGGCCAAAAATCTTTTAAATGCTTCAGATTATTATTAAAAAAATAAATCCTATAGCAACTTAAAATAAACTTTGAATCAAGATCTCGCCACTGCGAAACATCATGAATTGGATATGCGTTGATCATGTTAAACGGCTCCTCACCTACATATAGTGTAACATAAAAAGGTAAAAAATATACTTTTGTATTAAAATATTATGTTATTATGTAAAATTATAAAAGTTTATAATTAATTAAATAAAAAATTATTATGTAATATATAAAATATATAAAAGTGATATCTTTTCTCATAGAATTTTCAATTAATATTCTTTGGCTTTTAATTTAAATACCTCAATGCTTGATTAAATTGTTTCGTTTCAACCCAGTACAATAATAAATAATTAACATTATAAATATATAATGTTTCTAAATTACATTCTACATTATATTATATTGAAGTAAATTCTACTCCACTTTCAAAAAATACTTATAACCTTCGAAAAACATTTACGCACAAAAGAATATTTTGATCTGCTAATGGCATAAAAACATTGAAATAATATATTTATAAAATATATATATTATAATAGAAAATCGCCCGCGCACTATTATAAAAAAAATGAATATCTATTTTGATCCGAAGAAATTAGAAACTAAGCCATAAAATAAATTTCGACCTATATCTAATGATTCAAAGATTAATCATTCTAAATTAAAGTTTAAGTGCTTCGGTTTTCAGAACACGACAAATGTTCATCCCTTCATTCGTAACTTGACCAGTGGCTGTCAAGTTACCCTCTTCAAATTTCTCTTACCTTACAGTCTCAGCCTTGTGTGCCTTATCGCTAGCTACTAGTTTGGGACAAATCTGTATCACAGAGTTTCTTAGACATCAATTTCCCGAGTTACCAGTCATTCTCAATTTGCACTTATCAATTACTTTCTCACCTTTGCTTTGTGCTGTCTAAACTAAAATATTCAACACTTCTTCATAATTTATGGCGATCTTTCTTTAATTTTTTTTTTTTTTTTGGTTTTTTTTTTAATTGTCATTTGATATAATAATATTGTTATATAAAATTATATAAAATATAACTAATAATTCAAAAAGCAATAAATTTTTCCGATAAATTAATATATAAAATTATTAGTTAAATGTTGAATTGTTTAAATTATTACGTTTATTTTTCAAGACACATTTGATATGACTAATAAAGTCATCATGTTATCTATAAATCTTTCAAGCTCAAGTCAATTATAATTCTAAAAAATACGAGTTATATTTTTTTAAAATACGGTATCGCATAATTACATCACTTAATTATCTAATCAAATTGAAACTTTTGAAGAAACTAAAGCATAAAATGAGCCTGTAAAGATTAAGTTTAAACATTAATTAATTATTTATAAAAATTGTGCAGATTATAAATGAACACTCGTCACAGAAATGTACTTAAAAATAATCGAAAACAATAAATTTATTATAAACAAAAATAGTTTGGAAATTATAAATCATTTAAATACTTTCTCAATGATATAGCCGAAGATACGTAACATTTTTTAAAAGAACGATGTCTTAATATATTTTCTGACGAGTTTTAGAACATGAAAATGTTCATATGTATCTCATAAGTTTTCACTTTTTTTTAATTACTTAATAATTTTCTAATTTCGATTTATGTAATCTGTGAATAATATCAGATAATGATTGGGAAAAACCTTAGCATAGTAAAAAAAGTTTTAAGAAATTTACAAAATAGGTAACATTCAATATAAAATAATGTAACTATAATAGGGTAATTATGTAACTGCCATAAGATTCTTTTTAAAATTATCAACTGCGATGATTATTATGTAAAAATTATTTCATTTTCATACAACAAGCATTTTTGATCTCTTGAATTAAAAAACTCTATTAAGCTATATATATGAAATTATTGACACTATATTTGTATTAAGAGCATTAGAAAAATTTTTACAAAAAATTCATTTTCTTAAACATTATTTTATATTTTGTGAATCTATTAAATCGTTTTAAATACAAGGTTATCGATTAATTTATTACTTTAAAATTACGCGTTATCACCGCATAACGCCTTTCTAAATACATCTCACCCAATTCCGATCAATTAATTAAAATATCAATATTTACATATTGATATTTAACTGGATGTAATTTAATTATATTATATGTCCATAACAATTGAAAATGAGTATATTATAAAAGGTTAAAAAAAATTGTAAAAAGGTAATTTTGTGCCATTCAAACTATATCTGATCTCGTAACTGACCTTATTAATTTATTTAAAGGTAACTATTTTTAAATTTAATATCTTTAAGAAGTTATATAGAGCTAAACACAAACTTTTTTACTTTAATCAAAATTGAGTCTTATACTAACATTTTCTGAAAAGCTTTTTAATCAAACAAACAACTTTAAATTGATGGAAAATAAAAGTGCTTTATTAACAATTTAATAACTTTCTTCAATGATATTGATAAATAATAAAAAAAAAAATTATTGTAAGAGCTCAGATCTTTCGTAAATTTTATGAAAAAAGTACTGCTCTATATTAATTAAAAGTTTAGGAAAAGTTCTTTTTCTAGATAGCATTACAACTATATCTATTGATAATAAGAGCTGAAATTTAATCTGATCCGTTTAAAAAAACTAATCATATTTCCGATAAAGTTTGAAATAAATTAATGAAGTTTGTTTGCTTCTGCGAAATGTATAAAGCATTGATACCCGAGTGGATGGAGAGCATTGAGCATACAATAGCAAATCGCACTTCTCCCGCTGGCGCATGCTAATCGAAAATTGACTTTGCGGATTCGAATTACTTCACTGTTCATTATTTCAACAGGGAATCGACAGAGTCATATTTTTCAATTTTAAAAGTTTTCCGCGGTCAGAAAGAATATGATAATTAATTATACATACTTAATAACGCGACTAAAAATATTTCAATTAATAATTCTTCATTATTTATATGATAAATTCATAAAACAATTATGATTCTATAAATTTATATATAATTATTACATTATAAATTTTGAATATAGCATTGTTAATATTAATAACTGTAATTATAATAAAGATTTGCTTTTATAACTTTATCGATTAATCGGTTTAGCTTGTATTAACTTGTTATTATCAAACTATTTTATTAGACAAAAATTAATTGTTATGAAAGTGCAAACTCTTCATAAGCTTGATTTCGAGCAGATAAGAATATTAATAAAATCAGACTTCAAACTTTTAATATAATGAAAAGAGTTTCGACTTAAAATATTTGATTTCGCAAACTAAGTTAATCAAATATTTATGGTATTACCTAGAATATTCAGGAATGACATGGAGATAATTTTTCAATTTCAACTCGGCTACATAGCTTATTACGCATTAGCATATTATACTTATTATTTATTATATGTTTTTATCATTATAAAGCTGATTATAATCTTAATGATATTTAACTTTTTAATATTCATTGCATTCAATGATTGAATGTACCTGATTTTAGAATACTGAAATTTTATTAAGAATTATACTAATTTTATTAAGAAAATAAATGAAAGATTATCTACTATTTTATTCGTCATTGAGAAATTAATAATTTAATTTATGGAAATAAATCACAAGCGAAACGTTTTTCACATGGAATTATGCCTCAAATATATTTGAATCTAATAATTTCTAAAAGAGTATTTGGACTTTCGAAATTTCTTGAATATACCTGATCGAAAGTTTTTTTTTTTTTTTTAGATTACTCACAATACTACAATTAAGATAAAGTGCGATATTAAAATCGATTCAATGTTATATACAATTTCGACAATTAAAAGATCTATGAAATTAAAAACATTGGTCGTGTACGTCGCCGATCTCTGCACTAACATAAGCAAATAAGAATGAATTGACCTCGTAAAAGCTAAACTCGCGTGTTATTACGCAGATTAGCTTCATCTATCTTACTAACGTCGTCTAGAAAATATGAAAAATTATAAGCAAATGTATATAGCTCACCAGGGTCGCCAATATCATGTGGTACGCTCTCCTTAAATTTCCGTTGGATCCTCGCACCATCGTAAAGTGTTTGAAGTCGCTGCTGGTTCTCCGCGTGCACACTATCACGAAACTCGTACTGTATGCAGGCCTCCAGGTTAGGCCACAGCTGTGCGAGAGCAAATGCTGCATAAAAGTGCACGTCATACGTGTTATACATCCGATACTCGTGCCCTTCGAGATACGCGAAACGTCCATATTCTATCCTGCACGAAATAATGGAGATTTTTATGGTGTAGTAATTGGGAATTTTTTGCGAATCACATTGTCACGGATATTGCTGCGCTTCATTTAGTAACTACATGAGTATCATTTCTTATCTATAAATATAATCTGCCATTGAGATTAAATTATCATATCATAACAATGGTTAAGAAAAAGTTAATTTAATTGAAACATTCTTAAATGTAGCGATAAAATAGACAATTTATGGTATATGAATTTCAATGAAATACGCGTAAAGCATTTATCGCATCTCGTTAATTCAATTTTATTAAAATATTTACTTTTATTAATTATGGCCTTAATGATTGATTGATATTTGATTAAAATGATCTGAAAAAGATTGAATGTTAAAAAGAAACAAAAAAAAAAAAAAAAACAAAAAAAAAACAAATAAAATTAGCTGAACAAATAATCTGGGTCAATTTAACGTTAAAACAAACTAGTATTTTAGCAGACGAATGAAGACATTTACATTGATTAAAAG
The DNA here is from genome assembly GCF_000503995.2 of Ceratosolen solmsi marchali. NCBI lineage: Eukaryota > Metazoa > Arthropoda > Insecta > Hymenoptera > Agaonidae > Ceratosolen > Ceratosolen solmsi. Next base: position 5,596,169 of record NW_011948422.1, read on the forward strand.
ACTATTCGCGAATTAGACGTTCTTTAATCCGAGTAGCAAAACTACGTATTTTGCACCGAGGTGACAAAACAGCAGAAAATCTAATTAAAGCCGAATCGTAGCAGATGAGGTGAACTATTTTCATTGCATTTACCGTGGATCATCGGGTTGGAGTTTGTCCGTCTCGTTGATCCTAAGCCAAATGCTACCGCCGTCGGCAACAAAATACAACTCGTTAAACAGGGCGCTTTTGTACCAATCCGGCAAATCGGCATCCTCCAAAACTGGCTTCTGCCAGCGTTGAATTTCCTGTTCCCAATTCTCGTAATGAGACAGCGCATAACGAGCGATTTCCGGAGCGACCGAGACCTTCGATCCATCGCTGGGACTGAAGTATTTCGTGTAATACCTGTAATGAACTGACTTTATTTTTCATCCTCTTGTATGTTTATCGTATGATTAGAACCTTGAAGTATTTATGCATATTCACTAATAATATCGATTAAAAGTTAAATATCACACAAACTTAATAGTTTGACATCGCGATCAACGCACATAAATTACTGCCATAAAAGATGAGATAACAAAACCAGAATCCTTACGTTGATTTTTCAATTATTTTATTTGTGTACAGTTAAAATTACTTGAAATAATATATTATTTACTGAATAATATCATATTTCTTAACAAATTTACAACATCGGGCAAACAAATGTTCTTAAGCTGTAAATAATTCAACAATTAAAAATGTGTATTATTTTAAAATTGTAAAAAATGTTCTTATAAAATTAATGAGTAAATGAATGAAATAAAACATTATCGATATTAGTATATTCGTAATGATAATGATATGGTGTTAAATATAATAAATACTAGGAATAAAATAAATTGTCGGATTATTAACAATTCGATACTTTAAATTATTTTAATTCAATTATTTACTTAATAAACAGAATCACGACGTGCGTTATTAAAACCAACTATCGTATATAGCAATAAATATTTTTAAATAATCTGAAAAGTTTAATTGAAATACTCTTGTAATTTAAAGATAAATATAAAATACCTCGAATAATTCGTGTTTTTATTATGAAAATGAATTTTTGGCATATCCCAGACAACAGAAAACTCCAACGTTCCACTGGAACCAGACTTTACTAAAGTATTGGCGCACACTGCTGTTGCAATAGATTTCTCTAGAAATACAAATTTTGATTCTTAAACATAAATATGTATTCAATTTTTATGTAATAAATAAAAATACCAAAATATTTATAAAATGAGTAGTAAGTAACGAAAAATTTCTCGCCAATTAATTATTGATGAGATTAATTATTTAATAAATTTTTATAAAAAATACTTATTGGCTTCTATCATATATTACTGAATTATTTATTATTAGAATACCAAGCATTAGATTTAATTATAAATATCGATAAGAAGGATTATATATTTCTTTAATTTAAAAATCAAAAATTATTAATATTCATTAAAATTAATTGCTTTCTCTAGACTTTCCATCAGTTAAGATAATAGATTTTTTTTTAATTTCTATTCTAACGTACTATAAAAATGCTAATGAAAAACATCACATGTTTTAAACCAATTATCGTTAACTAAAATATACATTTTCATATATATTATATGTAGAAAAATAATTTAGATCTCCAAATTATGAAAAATATATTTTTCAATGTAAAATGCTTTTTTTTTATGTATAGCAATGATTAATAAAATCGATTAAATAAAAAAAAAAATTTAAATCTAACTAATAAATAAATTATATTATTATATGTCTGGTTGTAATAACTGATTATCAAATAATCAAAAAATTTATTTAAAAATCTATGTCTTTTGTATTAATTTAACAAATTTATCCGGATATTTATTACACGAATGTTTTTGCACGTGTGTGAAAAGTTTTTTTATATATTCCAATATATTAAATTCTTTCAACTAACAATTGTATTATATATATATATGTATATATATTTAATCTAACAAGATCTGAATGTTGATAATTCTTTGTTGAAATTGTATTAAATCAATTGGTACGCTCACAATTCCTATTCTTGCAATCTTTGCAATTAAACAATTATTTAAATATTTCGCTAAATAATGGATAAATATTTATATTTGTTTACAAACATATGCTATGGGCGTACCGTTGATATTGTACACTTAGATGAGTCTCTTAGAATCGATTTATAAACTAACTGCCATTAATCAGTAACAATGACATATAAATAATTATAAATACACACATTTCATTAAGCTTGTGTTTATTAGTTATTCATATGAAATTATAAACGTTGAAGTTTGTTTAATTAATAAATTGTTTCCCCTCTATTTGAATGATCGTTAATAGATAACAAATATAGATTTTTCGTACTATCTACTATAAATACACTTTTCGCAGGGTTATACGTGTTTGATAAAATAGATGAGCTTTAGATTAAAGACTCTTTGAAAGGACAATTTAAAAAAAATTCAATGATATGAAATAGTATCCAGATCACTAAGCTGTATCAAAATCTGAAATGACAATAGTCATGATGGATTGGATGAAAAAATCTAAAGAAGTGAATCAAATATGATAGGTAAAGTGATGTAGTTTTAAGAATAATTTCTCATTCTTCAACTAAACGCAACTAAAGCTATAAAAAGCTCTTCAATACGTCTATTAATACTTAAATAAAACTGCCAAATAATCAAGTGAAACTACATATACTGAATGACATAAGACTACTTTAATCTCTTATTTATTACCCTCTATAATATTATCCAAACAATAAAACGTTCTGCGAAGCATTTATCTGCCAGATATTTGCTCGTAAGTAACAACAGCTAGCTTACGAAGGAGATCTGCTCGTACACTTACTCGACTTGCTCGAGGCTCTAGGCTCTTTATGTTCGTAAAGCTTGCCGTCGTTCTGGAGCTTCTGCCAAAGTATAGCGCCATCGCCACGAGGATCGAAGTTCAGCATTCGAGTCACGCTTACGACGTCGATGTTACCTTCGTTCTTGTCGTTGTCTCGCCGCGATCTCGAGCTTATCGCGTATGTACAGGGCATACTACGGAATTCTTGGTGAATCATAGCGCCACTGACATCATCCAAGTCGAACAGTTCCGTCCATTTGTCACCTAAAATCTTTAATATTGTATCGACATAGCCTCCACCTCCACTTCCTATTATGCATCGAATGCTCGTTTCAATATATTCATGAAAAACAGAGTTGGAGGACCTCATAATCTCCACTGTCAAATCAATATAAATTTACGAACGAATTTAAATTACCATTACTAAATTACATTGAACATTGATTTTAATTGGAAATATTACGATTTAATTTAAACATAAAATTTTTAAATTACTGAATTGTAATGTATACTTTTAGCTTTGAGTCTTTATTGAAATAATGAAACTTACTTTGTAAAAAAGAAAGTAACTACATTTTATTTATTCCCGAATTTATGCGAGATTGTTTAAACAAAATAATGTGTTAATTCTTAAATATGAATAAGTCGTTGTCTATTATTTCATTTATTTAGACGTATTTGAAACTTGATCGATCATGCTAAACTCAATGTAGATAAATAATTTTTTTCTTATAAATATTTACAGAAAAATGTGTCAGAATCCAATTATATTTGTTGAATTACAATCATTATGTTAATCGTTATGGTAAACACAATGACTGACATGAACTGAAATAAAATATAATTACGTCATTTATTGATGTTACTTAAAATTTTTAAATAATAAACAAATTTACTATTGAATGATAAATACATTTTATTATTAAAATAAAAATATTAAAAATTACAAACATAAAATAGTTTAGATATTTTAACTTTTTTTAAAAAATTATATTATTAATAAAACTAAATAAAAATTCAAGCGAATGGTCTCTTCACTTATTAAATAATTATTATTAACTAACATGAATTAATACTATATATATATATATATATATATAGTATATATATATATATATATATATATATATATACAATAAATCACAAAGAATTCTATGAAAACTTCTTACTTTATTATACATTATATATAATACGCATATTCGTAGTATTAAATAAAAATATATAAATATGAATCTTTTATCTAAATATATAAGCAGAATTTACTGCGTCAGTATTAAAAATATCCAGAATAATTGGATCTTATAGTTACATTATATACTGAATATTAAATTCATTTATGAACAATGTAAATCATTTTTATGAATATATCATATCCTTTGTTTCATAAAGTACATATCGTTTTAAAAAGGATTTTCCAAATTAAAAAATTAAAAATGAACTAACTCTACGTAACTTGATCACATAATAAAAATTACATAAAAGATAAAATAAAATCTTAACAATGAGTTTTTTCCTTCACGGTTAAATTTTTTGCTAGACATTTAATTAACTATTTTTACTAAACAAGCAAATAATATTATTATCAATAAACGAACGATTTTATTAACATATTTATTAAAAATTAAAATATCCATATAAGAAATCTTAGAACCTCTTTATAGACGTACCTTGACTATTCTCTTTATTACCGTAGCCACTCTGGAACGAAAAAGTGATAGATATTTGTAAATCTTTTTTCGAGCTATTAACGATATCCCAAGCAAATACAGCACAAGGTAATGAACTGTCCTTATAATTGTGAGGTAACACCGGTGAAACTTGACGGCATGTTAACCTCAATCCACACTCTTCCACTTCGTAAGTCGTCCAAGACCGTGGATACAACCCCGTATAAGAGGCTTTTTTTCCGTCGAAACCCCACTTCCATGATTTCAAGACTTTCGGCTTTCTATATTACATTATATAAACGATGGATATTTAAATAATATAACGTTAAACGATGTATTGAACTTGAAAACGTTTGAAAAGAAGTAGAGAAAATAAATATCCATCCACTTCATCTTCGAGGGTGTGATTTCATTGTTAGTTTTATATGTATTGTTAAGTAATTGGTGATAATTTAATTAAATTTTCTTTCAATGTTCATTCTATAATCATATACAAATATTTATTCCATTCCATTCCACTTGATGATTTATTAAAAATATTGTATGAATACAACATTACATAGAGATGAAGCTTATAAAGAAAACTTAGATTAAATTGCCATCGATGTGCCACCAATGCTTCAAACATTTACGTTATGAAGTAAGTCAAGAATTAATGTTATCAATAGACTATACTTAAACACTTATTTACTAATCACATAATTCTTACTTAATATCAAAGATAAAAAATATCAAAGATAAAATAAATTATATTTTAATTGTATTAAAATTTTTCAATATAGAAATGACTTATTATTGATATAAATAAATTTTACTTAATAATAAAAATATGTTGAATACATGATTCGTAACAGAAAAAAGTAACATTGACTTTTTATTTTTCGCTACATAAAAGAAAAAAAAGCTTCAACATCCTAATCTCTCTAATCCATAGTAAAATATATATCCAAGAGAATAAGTATTAGAGTGAAAAAAAGGGAAAAAAATCATATACAGCGCAATGCAATTAACATGCGAAAACTTACGTTTTCGTCGACAGGACCTGATTGTATATGGCGTTTTCATTACCATCTCTCACAGTCAAGATAAATTGATTAGCAGGAATAACGTGATAGTTGTACAAGCCGGGTAACAATGCATACCGACAGAATTCACCTCTAAAGCCCCGACCGATAGTACCGCCTCCAAGGCCGCCTATAGGTACGCCTGCATATTGTTATACTTAGATTACATTGAATTACTATATTTATTTTTAACTTTTACATAGTATTACATATCCTGGTAATAATTTCATGCGATAATTAATTTTTAAAATAGGTATTATACATTTTTTTTTTTAATATTAATATTCCTTATATTATTAACTTCAGCGAGTTATATTAAATCTCCAAAGTTCAATATTAATTCAAAATATTACGAGTATTTCTGCTGCAGTATATTTAACTGAGATTGCAGTTTAAACTTCTTATTCCAATGTCAACATGAATTTGATTATGAAAAAATCAAAGAAGAAGAATGATTAATAAAAATTATATTTGTTTAAAAGCTGTATTAAAATTATTAATGGAAAAGACGAGAATTCTAGTATTGAAATTTTCACTCATAGCAGTAAACTTTTTTAAAAATATCTTTTATTCAACATTTATTTGTACTATTCACATATACGAAGTCGTATAAAAACTTAAATGTTCTATTTTTTTCTCTTGATCAATATCAATATGAAAGATCAGTATCGTGAAAGTTGTATTTAAAAATAAATTAATTAATTACTTATACTAAATATCCTTATACGTAGTATTTTATTATTTATATTCTGTATTTATTCTGTTCTGTATTTATTTTGGTAACAATCAAAATATTCGTTAAACTCCATCCTCTAAAAATTTGTATAATAAACATATAATAAAGCAAAATTATCGTCGAATATCGTATTTTTTAAGTGAACACTATATGTATTATAGAGAAATATATGTAAGATATTCTGATAGTTTAATAGATATTTAAAATTCATAAAAACTTCACAATACAAAGCTATGAATTTTAAATTATTATTTAACTATTTAGCACCGAATCAAACGGAATATTTGAAATATCGCCAGTTACCATCGGTAGGCTCCGGCGCCCACAATCGTTAAACATCGAGTTTACAACTTCAATTTTACTACGTGAATAGAAAAAAATATGTCTACAAAAAAGTAAAGTAAAATGTCCGTTATATATGTATGTATGTATATATATATATATATATATATATATATATATATATAGAGAGAGAGAGAGAGAGAGAGAGAGAGAGAGAGAGAGAATAAAAAACGAACTAGTTTTCTCAAATCCCATATCGCAAAATCTGTATTATACGATAGTGAATGCACATGTGGTGTGACTACAGCATACATTGAGGAAATCGTTAAGTCAGGCATACATTTAGCATGAATTTTTCTTTTATTTTGTCGACAAAATATACTAGTATAATTTATAAGAATCAATTTATTGAAATTTGTACTATATGCCGTTATAGTAAAATGAATAATAATTAATATTTTACGAAACAAGATTACTATTTTTCTAAGAAACAAAATCTTCAAAAGTTTATATATTTTCTTTATAATTAATATCGTAGATAATAATAAGTAAAAACATGACATAAGTGTGGATAATTAAGTTTTCACAAATTTAAATCATGGCTATTTGAATTAAAAACAATTTATTAGATTTATGTATTATTGATATAATTATTGAAGTTATGTATTATTAAGTTGTAAATTATAAAATATCTTCTTAATAAGAGCTTGTTTATTTTTCATAATAAATAAGTTAAATACAACAATTAATATATATATAAGTTTAAAGTTCATATTTACCGTAGATCTGTTGACCATTCTGCATATTCCGATAATCCATTACAACTGGACGACCAGTTCGACTTATACTAGCATAGTAAAATGCATACCTACGTACAAACAAAAAAATTGTAACAAAATTATGTATGCATTAAATTAATCTTCAAATCTATAATATTATTTCATCCAATACTTAAAAATTATTAAATACATAATATTAAAAAATGAAATATCTGATAAAATTCATTGTTAATAAGCAGTTATTATATATGTTTCTGGAATAGCGGAATTTATCATTTTTGTGATTTACTTCTCCAAAAGCATATAGAGGAAATTAAAAACCATTTTACACCCAATAGTATATATATATATATATATATATATATTTACAAAGTTTCCATGTCTAATTTTCATTTTATTATATAATTGTTTTATAATATTAAAAAACAAGGAAACATATATATATATATATATATATATATATATTAAATAGAATTTTAATTTACTAACAATCGATTGACAATTTCCAAAAATTATCTTATATTTTTGTACTAGAGTAAAAAATATTAATTATCAAAATCTTCATTATTAATAAATTAAAATTTATAACATTTGTATTAATCGATTAAAGAAGAATTAATATATAAAAGGATGTAATAACCAAGTTGTAGTGAAATTATACTCAATATATTTTTTATATATGAAAACTATTTCTAATCATTTATTCTATTTTTAAAAAATTTAACCTTAATTAATTTTGTATAATGATTCATTAAGAAAAATAAATAAAAAATTATAAATTTAATAATTATTATAATTTTAACAATATGCATACGATTATCCTCGGTTAACTGAAAAATATATAGTACACACTATAATAAATATTAAAATATATATATATATATATATATATAATAAATTAAAAAGAAATTAAACGATACAAAGTAAATACTAACTTAGATAACAATATAAATATTGTTATAACTTAACAAATAAGATTCTGAAAATTTAAAAGAGATATAATTTAATATCTCTATAAATATTAATAGTTACTGAATATATTATTTAAATTATAAGCTAAATATTAAATCTATACATTTATTAAACTCATACGCCTACTTATAATCATACTTATGATACTTATGACTTATAGTTTTATATATAATACTTATTTACTGTAAGAATTGTTAAAAGAATTTCATTCGGAATTATTCATATTCATCGACACCTGCCCATTCCTTATTTTTAAATTTATTTAATTATATATTTTCCTAATCAAAAAAATAAAAAAAAATTCAAATAAAATCGTGTGTAATAGAGTAAATTCCTAAGAAATTAATTAAAAAATTATAAATTACGTACTGTTAAACAATGTTTGCATTGATATATAACCAATAAAATAATTAATATAAACTGTAGAAACAAATTTGATTGCGACAAGTATTGTAAGATATAAATATTTATAAATTGAAAAATACAGTTACAAATTGCGAAAGCTTCTTGAAAAAGAAACTTTTTCTTTGGGTCATCAGTAATATGAAAAGAAAGACGACGCCATAAGGATGCAAATTCTAAAACTATATTTTATAAAATACTAAAATATAAGTTTTTTTTTATCTGCAAAAATCTTAGATTTTCCGAACAACTCGTATGTAATATAAATTCTGAGCCTCACAATTTATATGCAAATCAATCAATCAAATATATTATTAACTCTAAATTAAATTAATTTTAATGCATTATAAAACATATTTCCTAACAACTTCCTTAAATATATAAATATTTTCTCAGCTTTAATACCTTATAAACAGCTTCTTTTTATTATTTACTTTCAACAATTTATAATATTTAAATAGTGGTGAAATTAATAGAATATCTCATTCAAGTTTTATGTTGAAATAAATGTAATTAATTAATACAATTTTTTATTTATATTATATATTCGATATGTAAAATAAATCGTATATCATCAAACTAATTATTCTCTTAATTTTGGGATATTTAGAATAATTAAACTTCATTAGAAAATTTATTTTAAAAAATTACTATAATTTACTACTAAAATTTACTAAATTTTACTTAACAGCATAAATAAATCTCATAAATATTCTATAAAATTATCATTATTTTTAACTAAATTTTACTAGATTATTATTATACTAAATTAATAGCGCTTTCATTAGATTTAAGGTTAATATTTGTCTAGTTTGCAACAATAAAATGCTTTGTTAAAAATATATTATTCATAAGAAAAATATTAAAAAATATGGGTCATGGCATCAATCTTAAAAATGTTTAGATTATGACAATTCAAATGATGTTTTGTAATTTCTTTAAATGAACGATAAATTAACGGTTTTTAATCGTTAATATACGTACCTCCAAGCCAGTGGCAACATTTGAATAGTTTGCTTGAATTTGGGTCTTAATCGTTGAGACCATTTCTCTGGAAATTCGTGATCAAGTCTAACTTTAAAACCATACTTTGGTATGTTCTTCGCGGTTGTTTCCATTTAAAAAACTGTATTTAAGCTTTTAAACAATTTAGCAATTCAATTTAGTTCAATATAATATCACATATGATACTACTGTATAAGAAAAGCAGTAAAAATAAAATTCTAATATAAATATTGAAATTTTAATCTCATCAAAAATGTTTATACTATCAAAACAGGAAAAACACTGTCGTTATATACTCAAAAACATCGCTTTATATATTCTGCAATTTTGACAAGAAAACTACACCTATATAAAAACATAGGATAATTATAAATGACATTGATTAAAAATATTAAATATCTTACATTGAACTTTAAAATATTACCACATTTACACATGCATTTAAAAAAAAGTAAAAAAGAAGACATACAGCCTATCAAGCATACACCGAATGACTAAGACGTAACCTAAAAATCCAAAAATAGAAGTTAGTGTATGTCTCTTTCTCATAGAATTATCCAGTTGTGTAAGAGAAAGACAGGAAAAAGAAACACGTACTTCTATTAGCAAGAATACAATTTCATCGAACTAAATTATACGTACATATGTGCGTATATATGTATATATATATATATATATATATATATATATGCATGCGTGCATTCAACTATGAATGTAGCTATGCGCAAAAAAAAATGTATGTATATGCAATATACTAATGCATATGCGTAGGCATGTAAACGTGTATTTTAGGTTATGTTTACTATTGAAAACATCGGTTGCTTATCCAAAAAGTTCAAAGATTTGTAAATTGTAAAAATAAAATATAAGTAGGAATTGAATATTTATTTGAATAATTGTAAGAATAAAAAATGTAATATTTATCCATTGATTTTTTAAATTACCAACCATGAAGAGATATTATAAATTTTACAGGAATATTTTTGAGACAACCAACATGTCAAACGTTCTCGTATGTTGTGTAATGACAAGTAAATAGTAAAACATAAACATGGATTCTTCGGAAAATGAGGTATATTAATGAAATATATCTCCAAAGTAAAAATATTAATTTATATTTTAACTTAAATTAATTATTTTAAAGAAGTTTATAATTCAATTTTTTTTAATATACTCATTAACATGTTGTATAACAAATTTCTAAATGTTATCTTTAAATAAATTTTAAATATATATATTTTTTACCTTTTTTTTCATCAAATTAAAATTTTTTACTACAAATCTTTATCAATTATTGTTATTTATTTCTAATTAATATTCATTATATAATTATTCCTTTATATTTTTATATATTTAATTTTATCTAGACGTATAAAATAATTATAAATTTGAATTTTGTATAAAATAATAGTATATATATATATATATATATATATATACTATTATATATATATATATATACATAGAACACAAATGATCTAATATTATTTACATTATTTTAATTAAAATATTAAAAAATTTTAGAAACCAGTAGTACTTGAAGCAGATACTGTTTACTTGTTGATGAAAAAAGGCTTTCCTATATCTCGCTATGTCAGAGCACAATGGGTACTTCAACACTTGGATACTGTTATCAGTATACAAAACCCTAATACAGACTTTGAAGAACCACCAGAGTTAGAAATTGTTTCTGTACTTCCCAAAGAAAATATTTATTCATGGTGTCCTGAAAATAGTCATCAATATGTTTATAAAGTATCCTCATCAACTATAATTAAATTTCTTGCTCATAAATACAGAATGGTTTTCAGCTTAGATCTCAGTCCATCTCTTGCTACAGTTGTAAATATTATTGCATAATCAATTATAAGTTTACATTAATATTCTATAATTGAGTATTTGAAAAACATATTCATTTAAAATATTATAGCATTATTAAACCTTTTATTTTATACATTTAGGACATTCAACATGGTGAAATTGTTATTGATGAAGTTTGTTTAGCAACAAAGCGATGCCTTGAGGGTATAACAAGACCAGTAAGTCTAAATAATAAAATACATATTGTCTACGTAGTTAAATATTAACTAATAAAAATTTATTTTAGTTTGTTATTCCTGGAAGTAAAAGAATAATTCGTCCAGAAATCTATGTAACTGTGATTGTTCATACACCTTTTTTTACTAATCCGGCCCAACAAGTATTAGTTCAAGGCTGGCTAGTCACTATGGAAAATATTGCTAATTTAATGCAAGTAATAGAAATGCAATTAAATTTATTAGAGGAAAAAGTTGCTCAAGTTACAAGTTTAGTTAATTTACAATTAGAAAATTTAAGAGCAGAAAGTGAAAGACTGGTAGGAGGCTTATTCGAAGAAGGTGGTATAAGTATTGGTAAAAATAATACTGGTAATAATATGTCTACCATTGCCATGGTTTCACCAGAAACTGGTTTTATAAATATGCTACGATATGGAATGTTAGCACTATCTCTGCTACCCGAATACAGTTGTGCTCGTAAGTTATTAACTATATTTTAATATATATATAATTCTAAAAATTTATTCAAGAACTTGTGTTGAAAGTTAAATTACAAAGTTGCTAGTATATTATTAAAATTGTTTAATTTATTGTATTTTTATATAATTTTAAAAATTAATCTAAAAATAACAATTATAATGAGTTTTTGTATTATATATAACATTTCTATTTATGAATTATTATCTTTCTTATCAGATTTAGTCATAGTATCAGATGGAATTGTTGGAGTAAATGATCTTCATGCATTAGATTCTGTAATTCAGCAATTAAGAGCGACTACAACTGCTTGTAACTTTTTACATGTTGGGAGCTCGTATCATCCTCACAGTGCTAATGGATTAGTACCATATCCAGATTTATTACGTTTTCTTGCCACTACTACTTTAGGAAGTTATACAACAATCTTTCCTCTATCTGTAATCAATTATTTTTTAGTTATAACGATTGTGTACCATTACTTCTCTTATATCACATTTAAATTAATAAACAAATTTTATTTTAGGTTGTTACTGAAAAAATGGATATGAACATGTATCAGAAAAATTTATTATGTTGGCAATTGTATCGAAATGACCAATGCGAAATAGAGAGTCGAGATCCAAATTCATGGCGTACAAAAAATAACTTATTTTATGGTCATGAGCCACCTCAACTTCTTAGAAAGAAACAGATAGATGATCAAGTTACTTGTACTCTTAACAGTCTTTTATGTTGTAGATTACGTGAAGGTTATTTAATAAAAAAGACAGTTATGAGGGACGGTTGTTTAGAAATATGTTTTGTCCTTCCATGGAAGACTCATGTTTATGTAGAATATCTTGTAATGTGTCCAAGATTCTTAAAGTCTCTTTCAATTTGTAATACAATGCAGTACACCATTACAATAGAGGCTCCATATGAGTTTTTACACGACATAACATGTCTATCAAAAAAACCACTAAAGTCACAATACAGACAAAATATGGTTTCTCAATTTTGGACTGTTTTAACATCATTAACAGACTGCGATAGCATGCTGGCACATTTTAGTTGGTTTCCAGGTATGGGTTGGACTTGGTACAATGTTCCAGATACCATTAGAAGTGGTATGCCAGTATTTTATTTACCCACATCTTCATCAACTTCTATTCAACTTAGGTACACTTTAGATTATTTAGTAGATAATAAAAAGCAATTTATATTATTCACAAATTTATAAATTGCAATAATACGTTTGAAAATATTCGTTGCAATAATACTGTTAAAATTAATTCTTATCTATTATGAGAAGCTACAATTTCTTAATGTTTTAACTTTGTTTTATGAAAATTTGTTCTTTATTAAAAGGTTAAATATACATTTTTTTTTATTGTTATTATTTATTGACTATTTTAATATTTACTATTTTATTTTTATTTTATTATTTATTGGCGTTTATTAACTATAAATTATATAAAGTTCTTCAGAATTAAAAATTTGAATAATTCACAAAAATTACATTCGCGAGATAAAACTGATTAAAAATTAAAAATATACAGGTTTCCAAACATTATTTAGAGAATAAAAATCAATGTATAATAAAAATCTCCAAAATAAAAATTGAAGCTCTATTGGATTTTGTACTTTAAGTTATAGACAATTATTTTTTAGGTATAAATTTCCAAAGTCTGATTCGCAATTTAAATTTTCTCAAATTTAAAACACATTAACAAATATTATATTTGAAGTAATAAATTTGTTAAATTTATGTGAAATTAAAATTATGCCTAAATATATTACTCCATGTATCACTTAATTCATTTGTATAAATATGAATTTTCAATTAATTTCATAAAAAATAATGCAAAGATGATTATCTTAAAAATTATTTTCTATGCGTGCATTTATGCAAGTTATACTGAATAATGTCATGATTCGAAAAACCAATATTCAATATTATATACAAAATCAAAAACCACACTTTGAAATCAGTTTAATTTTCTATCAAGATATTTATTAATATTAGAAGAAACATAAATGAAATATTAATTAACTACTTTATATCGATAAATAGATAACAGTTATTCGAAATTATGTATATGGCTAAAAAATGCACGTTTGTTGTACGAATTTGCTTTTCGTGCGATTAAATTAGTGTTTTATTAAAAAAAAAAAAAAAAAAAATAGTACAATCAATAGCGACTGATTTTGACATTTTTAATTTCTCATAATAAAAATTTATTTCACAAATAATATCTCTTTTTGTCTGCAATGTACAATAATTTGACAACAACGATACATTATTATAATTCTCATTTCTTTTAAGCAATCATACATTATAATACTTTATTTATAATATTCTAGTGAATATTGTTGTATAAATTATAGTCTATATGTACATATTGCATTTACGTTACTATACAATTACATTCACACGTAACTTAAACATTTATCTCTGATTGAATGAGATAAGTTTATGTTCAAATTATCAATCAAGTGTTTCTCTAACGATTTGTTATTCGATGTTATGCCATCATAAGTCCGTAGAATTTTAAATACAAATTTGAAAAACAATGTATCAAATTGAAAGCAGATTTTATTAATATATATTTCGTATTGAAGTACGTCATCTAAAACGAATGAACATAAAGCACAAAAAGAGAAATACAATATTTTTCAGCGATGCTGCGTGCCCACAATTTGGCCAAATATGGCAGCCGGTCGTCTCTCTAGAGCCCCATCAGTGGCCACGTTGGTTACACTCCCAGCGGGTAACCCTCGTCCTTCTTCACGATCGACCACTCTCGAAGCACCTGCATCAGGCAAATCAGAGCGGTCGCTTTCAGAGTGTACAGTACCGCCAGGCAGCAGCTGTCCTCTATGCCATGCTCAAGACCTGGGCGACTTTCGTCCTCGTCGAGAATCACACATACGTACAGTTCATTCACAAGGAGCCCGACAAACCGCCGATTTCCTTCTCCCTCATAAACATCAGCTGCAAGGCCCTATGCGTCGTTCTGAACGTAGCCTTCGCCGGGGGTACCGAAGGCATCGTCCGGCACAACGTCATGGCCGACCTCCTAGGACGGCTCGCCCAGCTCACTCTACCGAGTCGACGGACCGAACATAGAGAGGTGCCGTGCTGCATAATTCTTCACAAGCCCCTTGAGAAAATTCTTATTAGGTACGAGCGGATGCCTATCGACCTCAGCACCGTCATTTTTCCAGA